>NW_007247321.1:24453-46417 GCF_000164805.1 Carlito syrichta | reverse complement strand
GAGGGTTCGAGACCCGCCTGGGCAACTTGGCGGGACTCATCTCTACAATAAATCAAAAGTTAGCCGGGCATGGTAGCACGCCTGTAGTTCCAGCTACTTGGAAGGCTGAGGCGGAAGGATCACCGGAACCCAGCAGGTCAAGGCTGCGGTGGCCGGGAGCAGCCACTGCACTCCAGTCTGAGTGACAGAGTGATACTCCAACTCAAAAGAAAAGAAAAGAAAAGAAAAGAAAAGAAAAGAATCATCAAAATGAAAAGGCAACATATGGAATATAAGGGAGTATTTGCAAATCATATATCTAATAAAGGGTTAATATTTAAGCTATATAAGGAATTCAGTAAAACAAATAACCTAATTAAGAAACAGGCAAAGCCAGGCTCGGTGGCTCAGCCTGTAATCCCAGCACTTTGGGAGGCTGAGGTGAGTGGATTGCCTGAGCCTGAGGGTTCGAGACCCGCCTGGGCAACTTGGCAAGACCTCATCTCTACAATAAATCAAAAAATTAGCCGGGCATGGTAGCACATGCCTGTAGTTCCAGCTGCTTGGAAGGCTGAGGAGGAAGGATCGCCAGAACCCAGCAGGTCGAGGCTGCGGTGGCCGGGAGCGGCCACTGCACTCCAGTCTGGGCGACAGAGTGAGACTCCAACTCAAAAAAAAAAAAAAAAAGAAACAGGCAAAAGACCTAAATAGACATTTTTCCAAGGAAGACATACAAATGATCAATAGGTATATGAAAAGGTGCTCAACATCACTAATTACACAAATACAAATCGAAACCACATTGAGATATCACCTCATACCTGTTAGGATAGTTAACATTAAAAAAAAAAAAAAAAAAAAAGATAAATGCCGGTGAGAATGTAGAGAAAAGAAAACCCTGCCGGGTATAGTGGTTCACGCCTGTAACCCCAGCACTTTGGGAGGCTGAGGCTAGAGGATTGCCTGAGTCCAGAGGTTCAAGACCAGCCTGGGCAACTTGGTGACACCTTGTCTCTACAGTAAGTCAAAAAATGAGACAGATGTGGTAGCGCACACCTGTAGTTCCAGCTTCTTGAAAGGCTGAGGCGGAAAGATCACCTGAGTCCAGCAGGTTAAGGCTGCAGAGGCCGTGAGCATGCCACTGCACTCCAGTCTGGGTAAAAGAGTGAGACTCCGATTCAAATTAATTAATTAATTAATTAATGCTTTATGTAATTGATCTTAGCATGAATTCACATTAATTAACTTAATTTTTTCTCCAAAAGAATCCAGCATGCTCTCCTTAATTATTAGACATTATGATCATTTATTTTTCTTCTTGCTAGTGTCAGGGAAGAAGGAGTATAATTTGTCCTCAACCTTCATAAATTCATAGTTAGGACAGACCTCTGTAACAAAAGACAGACTAACAAGATAAAAACAAGCAAGTTTATTAATGATGCAGTGCACATCACATGGAAGAAACCTCAGTGAAAGGTAACTCAGAGCAGTGGCTTAAAATCCTAGCTTATATAATATCTTCAACAAAGTACAATACATTTCAGAGAAATGACAAGACAAACAAAAGCAGTTTTAGGCTTCCAGAGGCCAGTGACTGTGGGAAGGTAAATACATGGGTGTAGTAAACAGAGCAAGATTTGTTTGCTGACTCTTCTGGTGCCATCTCTGAACTGATAAGAGTTGTCTCTAGTAAAGGAGAATTTATGTCCTTTAAATGTGTGCATGGGGAGATCCTAGTTGGAAAGAGTTCTTCCTCTGGTTTTTTCTTCTTAATTGCCCTTAGCTCAAAAATATTTATGTCAAAATAGCATATTTTGGGGTGACACATTCTAGTTTCCTTCCTAGCCAAACAGAAAGTACAAAGGAATTGTATGCTATTAGCCCAGCATGAAAGATCTGTTAAAAATAACCCACAAGATGGGTTTGGGAAGAAAAATCCAATACCCTAAACAAAGCCAAGACATTATACTACATCAAGTCAACAGAGTACCTCACTAATCTCTGTTCTGAGCCAGGGCCATCCACAGAAGGGTCAGAAATTGCACTAGCCAGATCTGATCTCTTTCTATTCCACTTGAGTTGGTTTTAGGATGGGATCATGAATTAGACTGACCAGGCTGTGAAATTCCTCTGTTCCTTATTTTATAATGTGATGATTGGGCTTTCACATGTCTTCCCTAATATAATGAGTGTGCCATCTTTTGAGGAAGGCATTGCTATCTCCATTTTGCAGATGAAGAAATGAGGATTAGGAGAATAAAGTAATTTGCACAAGACTACCCTTCATACAAGTGCTGATGACAGCACTTTAAAACCCAAATCTTCCTGCCTCCTGAGCTTACATTATTTTCCTTGTAACACACTGCCTCCTGGATCATAAGTTTGTGAGATCAAAATAAACATCTTTCTAATTCTGGTATCAGAATGGAAGGCACTCTTTGTTTGAACAAGAAAAATCAAAAGAGGACTTAACTGGTTCTTGGAGCTGACTGCAATGGAAATAGCAACAGTAACAACAAAGCATGGGCAAATTATTTTTTTTCCTGCTTCTGAGTTTCTTTAGGTGAAAAATGAGAATGATAAAACAGAAAAAAAGCAAAAAGACAATAGATAAATTAATCTAGTGTTTATGAAAATTTTACAAGGGAATACTAAAAATTCCTATTAGTATATTTCTTTCATTTATTTATTTATTTATCTATTTATTTTTGAGAGGGAGGCGCCTTACTATACTGCCCAAGCTGGAGTGCAGTGACTATTCACAGAAACCATCATAGTACACTGCAGCCTCGACTTCCTGGGCTCAAGCGATCCTCCTGCCTCAGCCACCCAGAGAAGCTGGGACCAGAGGTACACTCCACCATGCCCAGCTCTCTGATTAGTATATTCTCATCTACATTAACAAAACTATTATGCAAACATCCGGAAACAATAAGTAACCAAAATGTTTACAGATAGAACTGTGGATAAATGAATTGTTCATATTCATTAAAATGAAATATAAGTGAAATAGGAAAAAGGAATGAATATCAGCTACAAACAATGATATGAATGAATTGAATGCTAGAAACGTGAAGAAAAAAACACTACATACATTATCATGACACTTGTATAAAGCTCAAAAATAAGCAAAACTAAACAAATTGTTTCGGAATGCATCTATATTTGATAAAAAGTTTTGCTTTTAAAGAAGGGAAATGTGACCGGGCGCGGTGGCTCAGCCTGTAATCTCAGCTCTTTGGGAGGCCGAGGGGAGAGGATTGCCTGAGCCCGGGGGTTCAAGACCAGCCTGAGCAACTTGGTGAGACCTTGTCTCTACAATAAATCACAAAAACTAGCCGGGCATGGTGGCGTGCATCTGTAGTTCCAGCTACTTGGAAGGCTGAGGCGAAAGGATCGCCGGAACCCAGCAGGTCAAGGCTGTGGTGGCATGAGCATGCTGCTGCACTCCAGCCTCGGCAAAAAGAGTGAGACTCCAACGCAACAAAAAAAGAAGAAGAAGGGAAATGCAAAATTCAAGAAAGCAGTTATTTTGCTGGAAGACAGAAATCATGGAGGAGAACCCAGATATTAGTGTTCCAATCTCTGTGTGTTTACATTTCAATATTCTTTGCAACTTACATATATATTATGTATTTGTTTTATATATGAAACATTATGTAATAAAATTTTAAGATAAAAATATCTTTTCTGTCATAATATTGTAGAACAATTTTTTTTTTTGAGTTGGGGTCTCACTCTGTCGCCCAGACTGGAGCGCAGTGACCGCTCCCAGCCACACAGCCTCAACCTGCAGGGCTCCGGCGATCCTTCCGCCTCAGCCTTCCAAGTAGCTGGAACCACAGGCATGTGCCACCATGTCTGGCTAATTGTTTTTATTTATTGTAGAGACAAGGTCTTGCCATGTTGCTCAGGCTGATATCTAACCCCTGAGCTTAGGCAATCCTCTCGCCTCCCTTAAAAGCTCTTAAGACCAATCTATTTCCCTTGATAAGTTCAGGATTTGTAAGCATTGAGAAAAGGAACCAAGTAAAGTCTAAATGTCCGTGTAAAAGATCCACAATGCATTTATCCAGCTAACTTTTAGAGTAGTCCCTATCAGCTCATACAGCAGTTTCCTGAAACCCAGGATCACCCTCCCAACTTGACTCCAAGCACCTCAGAATTATTGAACTGTCTCATGTTAGCTAGCCAACTCTCATCCATCAGATAAGACCATTTGACATATTGTGTAACCACTTCGAGAGTTTATCTGAGTCGCCAGGACAAATCTTCAATCTGGAACCTTAGACAGGCATTTTTCAAAGACTGGAAAACTAATGAACATTATCAGCAACTTCCCGCCATTTTTTGTGTCCTTGATGCTCCAAGGTGAAAGTTCATAAATTAATTGGAAAGTACTAGAAAAGTCTTTTGGGGGTCATATTTATGATTGGGAGCTTTCTTTCTGAATACAATGCCTTCTACATTTATGATCTGTTTTCTTTTTCTTTTCTTTTTTTTTTTTTTGAGTTGGAGTCAAAGGAAGTGGAGAGGAGAGATGAGGAATGCGAAGGGAGAAGGAGAAGAAGGGAGGGGAAAGAGGAAGTAGGAAGAGGAATGGAGAAATGTAGAAGGAAAGGAAGGAGGAGGGAAATGGAGACAGGAAGGAGTGAAGAGGAATGGCGAGAGGAAGTGGCAAGGGGCAAGAGGAAAGATAAAGTCACAAACTGACAACCACAGTTCCACATACTATGCATAATTATATCCATATAAGCCATCTCATTTACTTCTCATATCCTTGTGGGGTAGTCAGGAAGCTTGCAACTCAGTAAAAACAAAGTCTTAGATTGACTCAGTCAGTAAGTGATTGGATTTAACTCCAGCACTTTTTTTTTTTTTTGAGTTGGAGTCTCACTCTGTCGCCCAGACTGGAGTGCAGTGGTTGCTCCTGGCCACTGCAGCCTCCACCTGCTAGGCTCCGGTGATCCTTCCGCTTCAGCCTTCCAAGTAGCTGGAACTACAGGCGCACGCTACCATACCCAGCTGATTTTTTGATTTATTGTAGAGATGAGGTCTCGCCAAGTTGCCCAGGCGGGTCTCGAACCCGCAGGCTCAGGCAATCCACTCACCTCAGCCTCCCAAAGTGCGGGATTACAGGCTGAGCCACCGAGCCCGGCTAACTCCGCACTTTCTGACTCTGAAACCAAGCTCCTTATGGTACCCATCTCTGAGAACTAGAGTTCCAGAAGACAGTAATGCATCAAGGAGTGGGGCCTGGAGCACAGTAATAAGATGGGGACCCTAAATACATGGACATAGAAAAGTCTCATCTCATTAAAAAGAAGGTATTTGATCATTTTTGACTAGTCTTGCTAATAATTTAATGACCAGAAAATAGACAAAAGAAATGGGACAGACACTTAATTCTGAACAACCAAGAACAATTGATTAAACAGAAGCATGAAATATGTCTGAAGAAAGGGATCTTATTGTCTGAAAATCTAAAAGACAAGGAAAGTAAAACTGGATGTAGACTTTAAGCAAACACATTTCTACTGATGCACAGAAAAAATAGAATCACAGAAGAGATAGTATCAGGGGACTCTAATACAAGCTAGAAGTGCTAAAAATATGCACCTAGCTCTTTAATAAGAATACTGTAATACCATTTAAGACTAAAGTAGGGAAAGAATTAAATAAATCAATTTTGCTGTGAGCTCAGGTGTTTAAAAGGATTAGAAATGGCCACACAATCTCTCCCAACTCACTCTGACTCCAGGAAAGGTTTCAGGCATCCTGAATGAGGTACAGGTCGCACATACTTGGGATCAACGCTCTGAGCATGAGGGCTGAAGGGCTCTCTTGGTTCTTTTCTGTGAGGGCACCAGAGTGCCTCAGTCACAGGCTGAGAACTCCCCATCAGAGCATGGAGGGGTCCAGGAGAAATAAATGGGAGATGGCTACTCAGTGGTCACAGTTGTTCAGGCCTTAAGTCAAAGAAGAAAAGAGAGCTCTTGACTTTTCTACACAATCCATTCCAGGTTCCCAATGCAGGTGAGCAGTTAGGGGTGCAGAATATGGTAGGAATACAAAAATGTTTTTATCATCCAGGGTCCTGCCAGGAAACAGATGGCACACTCACACAGGGTAAGTGCAAAGGGTTTAATGAAGAACTCTCTTTAAGGGCAAGGGCAAGGGCAAGGTTAAGGCAAACTAATAAGGAATGGTACCTTGCAGTGGGGTTACAACGTCTCAGGAACTTAGCTCTGGGAAAGGGCTGTCCAGGCACCACAGCCATCAATGCAAGAATGCAGCTGAACCCGGGCTCGGTGGCTCAGCCTATAATCCCGCACCTTTGGGAGGCTGAGGTGAGTGGATTGCCTGAGCCTGCAGGTTCGAGACCCGCCTGGGCAGTGAGACTTCATCTCTACAATAAATCAAAAAATCAGCCAGGCGTGGTAGCGCATGCCTGTAATTCCAGCTACTTGGAAGGCTGAGGTGGAAGGATCGCCGGAGCCCAGCAGGTCAAGGCTGCGGTGGCCGGGAGGGCGACAGAGTGAGACTCCAACTCAAAAAAAAAAAAAAGAATGCAGCTGAAACCAGGCATGGTGGCTCATGCCTGTAATTCCAGCACTTTGAGAGGACGAGGTGGGAGGATCACTTGAGGTCAGGAGTTCTAGACCAGCCTGGGCAGTATAGCAAGACCCCCATCTCCAAAAAAAAATTGTTTTTTAATAAGTAGAGAAAAAGAGAAAGAAGAATGCAGCTAATGACAACCCACAGAGAAGCAGGGTGGGAGTCAGAATATATCAACCACCCTTCCCTCCTGCCCTCCTCCAATGCCCTGGATGAGCTGCCCATTGCCAGAGGACAAATGAGCTCAGTGATGTGGTCCATGGAGCAAGAGAGACAAGAATGGAGAGTAGACCACAGAGGGGCAAACAGAGAGTAGCCAGCACAGCCATTTTAAAATTATGAGTATGTGCAAGGACTTAGCTACAAGGATATTCATCATGACAGCATGATTTTTAAAGCAAATACATGGAAATGACCTAAATGTTAGATGGGGGAAATGATGTGATAGCCACATGAGGACAGAAACTATCTTACTTATTTTTGTATATAAATTACATTAATTGGAATAATGCCTTGCATAGAAAATACTCATTAACTATCAAAAATGCTAGTGTGAGATATATCTCCAAACATGGAAAGATGTGCATGATTTAAGTTAAAAAGAAATAGGCCACAAAATTACATGGTAATTGAAAGGACATAACATGGATTTAATATATCCAATGAGTAGCCATTTTAACATTGCCTAAATCTCATATTTTTCTAGCGGTTCACTTAACTTACCTTCTAATCACTAGCCACAGACAGAATTGGTTTCTCAGAGGTAGCTATTGGTAATTGTTTTACAACCCCCTCTCCAGCTTTTCTATTTCAAGTATTTGCTTCCACCAATAAGACTGGAGTTAACCTAATCAGCCCTTCATAACCTTCTTGACACAGACAGACCCAACTGCCATGGCCTCAATCATGTGACTAACCCACCTATCTGCCTGCTGTCGATCACCTGACATCAGTACCTGCACTTAACTGCCCCCTCATGACCCAATCACCTTAACAACCTTCCCTCATCAAAGGGAAGGATTAAAAGGACTCAACCAGGAGCAGCCATTAGCCATTACCTTGCTAAGCTATGGTGTGGCCTTGTGCTCTTTGAACTATTGCCAGGCCATGTTTTCTTAAGCTTTGGCCCCCTCCCCTCCCTTAGGGAGGTGAATCCACTCTTTCTCTCTTTCTCTCTCTCTCTGTCTCTCTCTCTCTCTTCAATTTACTTTCTAAATAAACTATATTTTCTAATCTAACTTCTGTGCAATTCTTTGTATCTTTCATGCAGCACTGGATCGCACACCAGACACCCACACCCCCAGCAGGCCTGACCTAACATTCTGGAGGCCCTGCTGGGAATGTGACCTAACAGTAATGATCCCATTTTGTTTTATAGCTACCTGCATAGATAGATACAGCTAGATATCATAGATAGATAGATAGATAGATAGATAGATAGATAGATAGATAGATATACATAGATAAATGCAGGTTTGGAAAAACATACATGAAAATGGTTAGAGTGATTAATGATTCTCTGAGAGAAACTTTTGTTTGGGTTTGGTTTGGTTCGGTTTTGTATGTGTGCTTTCATTACTGGTTTTTCTGAAATGAATAGAAATTATTTTTGTAAGAAGAAAAATACATCTTTTTTTTTCTCTCTATAACATAAAACGGTGTTGGTTTTCCTGGTGTTTTCCTTTCCCTTCACTACATCATCTCTTGCTCCATAACCTTGAAAGTGGCAGCAGATGGCAGGGCAGGCATGTAGATCGAGGGGAGGGGAGGGAATCCCACCATATGGGAATCATGACACAATTTTCACAGCTTGCAGAGCACGGAGGACCAAAATACATACAGAAGAGTGGAAGGAGCCTAGAAAAACCTCCTGCTCTCAAGGCTCAAATCCTAGGAAGCTGAGATTTATAGTATATGCTGAGGTTAACTAAAAAGGATTTTTAAGCTATTTGGGAAGCAAGATAAACAAGCAGGGAAGGGCAACACTGCTAGGGAATGATGTCACATTACTGAGTAGCAGGGAGGAGAAAGCTTCAATTCCCATTTTGCGTTCAGCTCAACCACAAGCTAGGTGTAATGGCTCACACCCATAGGCCAAACTTCTAGGAAGGTTGAGGTGAGAGGATTGCTTGAGGACAGGGGTTTGAGACCAGCCTGGGCAACATAGGGAGACTCTCATCTCTTAAAAAATTAATTAAATAAATAAATAATCACAACCGTAAGTGAGACTTTCTTTTTTTTTTTGAGTCGGAGTCTTACTCCATTGCCCAGGCTGGAGTGCAGGCTCCGGTGATCCTTCCGCCTCGGCCTTCCAAGTACATAAATGAGAATTTCTTCTCCTTTATCTCTTTCTTGGCCATCATCATCATCACCAGCAACATCAGCATCATCACCACCATTATCATTGTCACCTCCTCCAAAATAATCGTGATTGTCATCATGTCCATTCCAGGTAGAACATTTACTAAGAAAAACAAATATGTCTTATCCTCTTATATACACTGGAACATTTAGCACATGATTCTACATAGTTCAATAAACATGAACTTAATTGACAAGAATGAAGGCACTCAGCCGGGCTCTGTGGCTCTGCCTGTAATCCCGCGTTTTGGGAGGCTGAAGTGAGTGGACTGCCTGAGCCCTTGGGTTCAAGACCCGCCTGGGCAACTTGGCGAGACCTCATCTCTACAATAAATCAAAAAATTAGCCGGGTGTGGTAGCACGCGCCTGTAGTTCCAGCTACTTGGAAGGCTGAGGCAGAAGGATCGCCGGAGCCCAGCAGGACGAGGCTGCGGTGGCCAGGAGCGGCCACTGCACTCCAGTCTGGGCGACAGAGTGAGACTCCAACTCAAAAAAAAAAAAAAATAAGAAGAAGAATGAAGGCACTCTTATCAAATGAACAGTTAACATGACGCTGGTAGGAAGAGGTAAGATGAAAAATTTGAAAGTTTTTTGTGTCAATATTTCAAAGGACAAAACTTTTTGAATCATGTACCCTCCCCCAATGTGTTTATATATATCTGTTTATAAATTTTATACATGTTCAACTACCATAGTCCAATGTTATGTGAATTATAAAGTACACATAAATTACAATTTTAAATGTTACCATGAAAAAGATGACATTTGGTTGGTTTGCACACCCTGCATGTGAAACTACTGTTCTAGATGACAGTATCAGAATCAGAAGTTTTTGAAACAAGCCTATAAAGGGAGCTGTAACTGACAACAGGAGATTAAATATAGATGAAGATTAAATGCTGCATTTCAAATTCCCAAACTGAGCCCAAGTTGAGGAATTTAGTATGCAAGTACACCCTTGTAATACCAACACATCACCACCAGATGACTTCTAGTTCTAGTGATTTAATATGGGTGGACTGAGCAATAAGCGGCATTTACAGAAAAGCCAACCTTGACAATTATTCAAATGTACCAGATGGTACCCTGTTCTTGCTACTATCACTATTTAACATTGCTGTATTAAATTACTCTATTTTCTTTCTAGGGATTTCTTGGAACAAAAGAAGGTTTCAGAGGGCAGGAGCAATATGTGGCCGCTTCCATCACTTTTGGAAACTGCCTTAATACCAAGGCAATCAGCAATTTTCAATTACCAGAGCGATCCCTGATTCTCATCCTTATGGGGACCAGTATTCTAGCTCTGGGATACTGGTGATTAACCACAGCAGAAAGGGAGATGAGCGAGGGGAGGGACGGGGGGATGGGGCATCCTTGTTAATTCACCAGTCTGGTTCCCTTGCACGATTCCACCCAAACATAGAAATTGATGTCATAATTTGAGATCAGATTAGGGAACTTCTACAGAAACTGTCTGCCCTAAAGAGTAGGGTTGGGACAACCAGAGGGAGCCTTGAGTAAAATAACTCTTGGGTGACAATGGCTTTATGGAATGTGGTATGACAGAGTAGAAAGAACAATTTTTGGAGTCAGACAGCTGGGATGGAATCCTCCATCTGCTGCCCACTGCCTGTGTGCAATTGGACAAGCTACTCAACTTCTCCATTACAAATACAGTTAGTAAAATGTCATAATATATTTTAGGTTTATTGTGAACGCTGGAAGGAATATTTCTGGAACATCAGGACAGGATCCAGGCTCTCCACTTATTTGGTCCTGCCTGTGGATGTGAATACCTGAGGCACATCTCAGATTTCTCCCCTACAGACTGGGATTGCAGAAACCCAAGGTGGGTCCCTGCCTCTGGGGAATCTGTATTTTTTTTTTTTTTTTTTTTTGAGGTGGAGTCTCACTCTGTCGCCCAGACTGGAGTGCAGTGGCTGCTCCTGGCCACCGTAGCCTCGACCTGCTGGGCTCCGGCGATCCTTCCGCCTCAGCCTTCCGAGTAGCTGGAACTACAGGCGCGCGCTGCCACGCCCGGCTGATTTTTTTGATTTATTGTAGAGATGAGGGCTCACCAAGTTGCCCAGGTGGGTCTCGAACCCGCGGGCTCAGGCATTCCACTCACCTCAGCCTCCCAAAGCGTGGGATTACAGGCTGAGCCACATAGCCCGGCTGAATCTGCATTTTTTTCCGAAGTCTCCCTTCTCCCCCAGGTGATTTTTACTGTCAGTCAAGCAAAGGGACTACTGTACTAACAGTTATTTACCATTATTGCGACCACTGTCATGGCTATTCTGTTACTTTCTGCCCACCCCTGCAGCAGGGTTTTCCGTAGTTATGGAGTCTGCCCACTTTCTTCTACTCCACTTCCCTCCCCCACCATCACCCCCCAGTCAACCTGCTCTTTACCATCTGTCCCCAGCGGATGGATTTACGTGAAGGCTTTGAACTTAAAATGACTCGCTGCTGAGTTATGTATGCAGGCAAGGGATATTTCATAAGAAGTGGCATAAACTAGAGAAATTCATCCTAAATAATGATAGTCCTGGCCGGGCTCGGTGGCTCAGCCTGTAATCCCACGCTTTGGGAGGCTGAGGTGAGTGGATTGCCTGAGCCCGCGGGTTCGAGACTTGCCTGGGCAACTTGGCGAGACCTCATCTCTCCAGCAAATCAAAAAATTAGCCGGGCATGGTAGCGCACGCCTGTAGTTCCGGCTACTTGGAAGGCTGAGGCGGAAGGATCGCCGGAGCCCAGCTGGTCGAGGTTGCAGTGGCCGGGAGTGTGCCACTTCACTCCAGTCTGGGTGACAGAGTGAGACTCCACCTCAAAAAAAAAAAAGACAGTCCTGACCCAGTGGGAGATGTTTTGAGAAAAGAGCTCTCTCAATTCCTTTCATTGCCTACTTGCTAATTTCATTTGCATGTATGTAGGAATCACTTGGAGATCTCGTTAAAATGCAGATTCTGCTACTATATACCGACTTTCAGGTGAGGCTCTGAGACAGCTTTTCTAACAAGCTCCTGGGTAATGCAATGCTGATGGTCCAAGGATATTTCAAGTGTCTAAGGATGGTTAATGGTGAAGCAAAGAAAGCTACTTCCCCAAACACTTAGAGACTTACCGACACTTAGAGCCTAAAGTGATCCTGAGTGTTGTAGCGAACTTTAAATTTGTCCTGTTGGAGTTTTGATCATTTGAGTCTGTAAAAAAATTAATAGTAGACAGATTAAGGGGGGGAAACGTATACATTTATTACATGCTGGCAGTCATACAAGATATGACAACTCAAAGAAATGGTCAGATGATTGATGCTTTTATACCATCTTGAGGTTACAGAAAGAATAGGGTCTTGGAGTATGGCAAAACAGGTTATAGTGGCAAGACAGGTTATGGGAGAGAAGAGGAGGAAAGGCTTTGGAACAAAGGCCATCTTGTGATGCAGATGACACCTCACAGGTGGCAGCCCTCAGAAAGAATAGATGGTAGCCTGTGGCAGATGTTTCCTTCAGACCTTTAAAAATGTCAGACTCTCAGTTAATCTTTCCTACCTGTGGACACAGGAAGAGCCTCAGAAAAAGTTCTGCTGTTTGTTTCACCAATGCAGATTTTCTCTACAGATGCAAATCTCTTCCACAAAAGGCAGCTCTGCTGGGCTATTCCTGTCTGCAGGCCCTCTGAATAGCCATATCAAAATATGTCCAAAAAGTATATTTTGGAGTGAAATATTTTTGGTTTGCTTTGTCTAGAGTCTACTAATTTAGTAAAACACAAAGAGATAAACCTGTTCCCAATACACACACACACACACACACACACACACACACACACACACACCCCATCATCAAATACCAAATTAGAATAGTTCAACAACTGCAACAACTTAAAAGTCATTACTTTCCACAGGCAGGGCACTGGAGGCAAAGAGATTCAAAATGTATTTCCAAAACATTTTATGCTGTAATTTTTAAAAATGCTATCTCCACAATCATAAAAAGTAAGTAGCAATAGATGTGCTGTTTTACACACAATAGATCATACAAGAACACCAAGATCATTGTTGACAAAGCTAGTACTCTTGGAGACATAAAATTTCCATTAGCTAGTGTGGTACAGTCAGTTCCACAAATTCCAAAGGTTTGAAAACATTCAACTACTGGCTACTGCTGTTAGTGTTTTGTGGAAAGTTGAAGAACAATGAAACAATAAAATACTAAATGCAATAGTTGGGAACAATGGAACACAGTCCTGGTAAATCTGGAAGGTCTCTACAAAGCCACAATTTGGTCTAAAAATGTTACAAGGAGTAAACTCCTTAGCTGCAATTGTCTTTGGGAAGAGGAGCTCTACCTCGGATGTGTGAGTGTGAAGCGTCAAGAGACACCTATACTCAGGGTCACAGATGTCTTAACTGACCTTTCAGCTCCTCTCATTACCTATGAAAGCCAACTTTGGCACTTGCACAGATCCAAAGCTTCTGCCCAGGGCAGCTGGAACCTCCCAGAACAACATGGCAGCGTTTGTTTACAGCACATTTAAAACTGCCATTACTCTTGAGAAGGCACCAGCTATGTCCCTGGCCTGGAGTCCACGCTGCCCCTTGCCCAGAAAATCTTCCTCCTCTCCCTGGAAACCTGGTTTTTTAGCCTGCAGCTGCTAAGCTACTAGGCTGAAAAAAAACAGCATCAAGCAATACTAGCCAGAAATTTTAACTGTGTCTGCAGTTCTGCTTGTAGCTTTGGGAAGACAATATTATACTCAACGAGAACGCTAGTCTTCTTCATATACTCCAACTCATTCTATTTTAACCTCTTGTGACCTTTTGAAGTAGAAAGGACAAAAAAGAAGTTGCCTGTTCATTGTCTAGACTGAGACAATGAGACAATTGTGCAGTTTATCTCAGGTATTAAATGCCTCACTCAGATTTGTTTATGCTTAAACTTCTGATGGAACTATAACACACAGACAGGAAAGTGCACAAATTCTATATGAACAGCTCAATGAATATTCACAAACTGATCATATTCTTTGAATCAACACCCAAACAGGAAATGGAGCACTACAGCATCTCAGAAGCCCTTTTCAGATGCCCTTTCAGTCATTATGCTCCAGGGGAGTGATCAAGCTGACTTTTAACATTCCATAGATTAGCTTCGCATATTTTCAAACTTTAAATTATTAAGATTAGGCCGGGCTTGGTGGCTCAGCCTGTAATCCCAGCACTTTGGGAGGCCGAGATAAGTGGATTGCCTGAGCCCGCGGGTTTGAGACCTGCCTGGGCAACTTGGTGAGACCTCATCTCTACAATAAATCAAAAAAAATTAGCTGGGTGTGGTAGCGTGCGCCTGTAGTTCCAGCTACTTGGAAGGCTGAGGCAGAAGGATCGCTGGAGCCCAGCAGGTCGAGGCTGCGGTGGCCGGGAGCGGCCACTGCACTCCAGTCTGGGCGACAGAGTGAGACTCCAATTCAAAAAAAAAAAAAAATTATTAAGATCAAATTTTTTCATTGTAACTTGAGGGTTCTAATATTAAAGTGTCTTTTTTAGTGTCCAATTGTTATGGACTGAATTGTGTCCCCTCAAAATTCATATGCTGCAGTCCCAACCCCCAATGTAATTATATTTAGAGTTAGGGCCTTAAGGAGGAAAGTAAGGTTAAAGGAGGTCATAAGCATGGGGCTCTAATCATATAGGACTCTGGCCTTATAAGAAAGGAATGAGATTTCTTCCCCCAGTTCCCCACTCCCACCCTCCTTCCTTCTTCCACCCATATGAGGAGGTGGGGAGAGAAGAGGCAGCCACTTATTAGCCAGGAAGGGAGGAGCCCTCATCAGGAACTGAATCTGCAAGGGCCTTGACCGTGGACTTTCCAGCCTCCGGAACTGTAAAAAGTATATTTGTTATTGATGTCACCAGTCTGCAACACCTATTTTCTTAAAAATGCATTTCAGTTTTTAAATTAATTTTTTTTTTGACTCTTTTTTTTTTGAGACAGAGTCTCATTCTGTCACCCAGGTTGGAGTGTAGTGATGTGATCATAGTTCACTGCAGCCTCAAAACTCTGGGCTCAAGTGATTCTCCCACCTCTCCTTAGTAGCTCTATTTCATTTTTTTTTTTCTAAATTGGGGTCTCACCCTGTCACCCAGGCTGGAGTGCAGTGGTACAATCACAGCTCACCACAGCCTGAAACTCTTGGACAGAAGTGATTCTCCCACCTTAGCTTCCCAAGTAGCTGGAACTACAGACACATGCCAACCTGCCTGGCTAAGTTTTTGACTTTTATAAAGACAAAGTCTCACTATGTTGCCTAGACTAACCTCAAACTACTGGCCTCAGGAGATCCTCCTGCCTTAGCCTCTCAAAGTGCTGGCATTACAAAGGTGAGCCACTGTGCTTGGCCCGTATTTCACACATCTTTTTTTTTTTTTTTTGGAGTTGGAGTCTCACTCTGTCGCCCAGACTGGAGTGCAGTGGCCGCTCCCGGCCACCGCAGCCTCGACCTGCTGGGCTCCAGCGATCCTTCAGCCTCAGCCTTCCGAGTAGCCGGAATTACAGGTGTGCACTACCACGCCCGGCTAATTTTTTGATTTTATTGTAGAGATGAGGTCTCACCTGCACAGGCCAGTCTCGAACCCGCGGGCTCAGGCAATCCACTCACCTCAGCCTCTCAAAGGCATGGGATTACAGGCTGAGCCACCGAGCCCGGCTGTATTTCACATCTTTAAGTAAAAACTTTTGAGTAAAGTTTATCACTGAAGACTAACTTCTACATTTCAAAATAATGCATTGACTTTTGTCAGTATTAAGAGAGTTTGGCACATAATATTAATTTAATATTGTTCAGTAAGAAAAGTGATGTCGCAGGGGGCAGTGGCTTATGCCTATAATCCCAGCACTTTGAGAGGTCAAGGCAAGAGGATTGCCTGAGTCTAGGGTTTCAAGACCAACCTGGGCAACTTGGCAAGACCTCGTCTCCACAATAAATAAAAACAAAAATTAGCCAGGCATGGTGGTGCACACCTGTGGTTCCAGCTACTTGGAAAGCTGAGGCAGAAGGATCTCCTGAGCCCAGCAGATCGAGGCTGTGGTGCCCATGAGCGTGTCACTGCACTGCAGCCTGGGCAACAGAGTAAGACTCCTACTCAGAAAAAAGAAAAGAAAAGTGATGTTGTTACATAAGCACAATGAGACCTCTGAGCTGAGTGCTGGACCAAAACACAACGGCAAGATCTCTCTCTTCTATGAAATTCACACTTTACTTGGTAAGTTTCAGTCATTCCATGTCAATGGCAGATATTAATGGCATCTCTAATGGAGGTTTAGGTGCTCTGACTTTGAAGTAATGCAATAAAACCCTGTCCTTGCCACTGCCTGTGAAATCAGAGTGGTAGCTTCAGTGTCTCACACGAAAAGTAGACATCCAACACATGTTGTTGATTAAAGAGGTGCCAGGTATAGCTGGAGTGAGAGAGGTACCAAGGGGTGGCTCTTTTTAATTAACACCCTGTTGGGAAGAATTCCGGGCTCCCAGTGGAATCACTCATAGTACCCAAAGGGAGTGCAATATTCTATTTGCAAGCCAGTGTGATGAGAAGTGTTTCCACTGAGTCACATTTTCAAAAACCATCGTTTTCCCCTTCTGTAAACAAACGCCAATTAATGTGTAAGATGTGACTTTCTTAGAGTCGAATAAAAATAACACAGCAACTGGGTGATATGCAATTTGCCACTTGTACTTTTAATTTACAGACCTATTGCATGCCACTTGTGTCAGTTAAAGAAACAAGAAATAATTAGAAAGGTAGACTAATAGGGAGAATAAGATGTTTGTGATATTTGGGTCTTCCTCATAGCTCAAAAGGCACTGTTTGTTACACTGCATCCAAATATAAAACAAATGATCTGTCTCCAACATAAACTATTTAGACTGAAAACCAGCCAAATGAAAGCAGCTGCCACTAGATTAAAAAGTCATTTTCTCAGCCAACTCAGATTAAAAAAGAAACACTTTATGAACATATTTCTTCAACTCAAGCAGATTTTTATTATTCTATGTTTCAGCTGCACATAAAAATAAAAACAGCATCTCCTGGCATGACCATTTGCTAGAAATTTAATTTCAGATAAGCAGATGGTGCTAAACTAAAAATATTAGTAGGGGATCATCTGTAAAATGTAAATCATTTTAGTATATGTTGTCTTGCGTCTTTAAAAAAAAACAAAGAAGTTTCTTTTTATAAATCGATTACACCAAAATATAGCAAATATTTTTTCTCAAGGACGTTGAACAAGGGACAGTTGGCATTTCTCTTGTGTTCCCTATCTCTAGAGGCTGTTGATAAGAAATAAACTTAAAACACACTGTTCCTTTTTTACTTCAGGACCCTGAGATAAAGCTGGATGCAAAATGTTCAAGGCTGGAAATTGAAGTTAGAATTCTCTTTACTGGTTGATTTACTTGCTATTAAAGGCTTGGGCACATTTCGTGTGCCTGGGGGCCCAAGTTCTATATGGCCAACTTCAGTGAAATGCATGGACGAAGATAAAGGAGAAAAGGGCTGGCACAGCAAATAGCTGACAGACACGTTTCATTAATAATTAAAACAAAAAATTAAAACAATCCCTTCAACTGCTCAGTGAAAGCTCTAATCCAGGACCAAAAGCTACAGCAACTCTGGGGACCAATGAAGGCTCTCACTGTGATTCGAAGCATGGATTGGATTAGAAGACATTTTCATTTTGTGCTAACTACACAGCATACATCAGCTCAAACCACATTAAATTGCCAGTATGCAACTAGTTTTGACCACCAAGCCCACTTTATTTCGATGACTGCCCCCATTACAAGAACATTATTCAATAAACATAATTAAAGATGCAAATCTGATATCAATAGTCTATTGTAATACATGCCAAATAATTTTTTTTAATTGACTCCACTCCTGCTGTCACTAGCATTCATAATTGTGAGTTAACCAATCCAGATAAACAACTTTGGCATGACTTTTCAGGGAAATAAAAAAAGGCTAAGCTCTATATGGAAACATATGGGTAGCCTTAAAGGGATTTAAAAAACATAAAATATAGCCGGGATCGGTGCCTCAGCCTGTAATCCTACGCCTTTGGGAGGCTGAGGTGAGTGGATTGCCTGAGCCCGCGGGTTCGAGACCTGCCTGGGCAGCGAGACCTCATCTCTACAATAAATCAAAAAATCAGCTGGGTGTGGTAGTGCATGCCTGTAATTCCGGCTACTTGGAAGGCTGAGGCAGAAGGATCGCCAGAGCCCAGCAGGTCGAGGCTGCGGCGGCCGGGAGCGGCCACTGCACTCCAGTCTGGGCGACAGAGTGAGACTCCAACTCAAAAAAAAAAACACCATAAAATATATATATGATATTCCTGAGTTTATACTACCTTAGTATAAATAAGTTAATTTTGTATACTAAGTGATTCTTAAGGCAAATTGAAAGTAGAATTCTCTTTATTGGTTGATGAGTGATTTTTTTTAAGGCAAGGTTGCTTAACCCTGGTACTATCAGCATTTTGAACCAGCTCATTCTCTGTTGTGGGACTGTCCATGCACTGTAGGAGGTTTGGCAGCATCCCTGGCCTATACCTAGTAGATGCCTGTAGCGCAACCCCCTTCCAGTTAGGACGACCAAAAATGCCTTCACATATTGCCAGATGTCTTCTGGGGCACCAGGGCTAAAGTCTTAAGCCCTAGTTAAGACTCAAGATGGCCGGCGGCTCAGCCTATAATTCAAGCACTTTGTGAGGCTGAGGTGAGTAGATTGCCTGAGTCTGCGGGTTCGAGACTCGCCCAGGCAACTTGGCGAGACCTCATCTCTACAATAAATCAAAGTGTGCCACTGCCACTGCCCTCCAGTCTGGGCAACAGTGAGACTGCAACTCAAAAAAAAAGAAGTCTCAAGATGAGTCAGCTGGGTGTGGTGGCTCACATCTGTAATCCCGGCACTTTGGGAGGCTGAAGCGAGTGAAGTGAGAGGATTGCCTGAGGCAACAGGTTCGAGACCAGCCTGAGCAATTTAGTGAGACCTCAACTCTACAATAAATTTAAAAAAATTAGCCGGGTGTGGTAGCGCACGCCTGTAGTTCCAGCTACTTGGAAGGCTGAGGCGGAAGGATTGCCGGAGCCCAGCAGGTCGAGGCGGCAGTGGCTGGGAGCGGCCACGGCACTCCAGTCTGGGCAACAGAATGAGACTCCAACTAAAAAAAAAAAAAATTAGCCAGGCATGGTGGCACGTGCTTGTAGTTCCAGCTACTTGAAAGGCTGAGGGAGAAGGATCTCCTGAGCCCAGCGAGTGGAGAATGTGGTGACCGCGAGCTTGCCACTGCACTCCAGCTTGGGTGACAGAGTGAGACTTTGACTCAAAAAAAAAAAAAAAAAAAAAAGAACCTCTTTACTTAGTAGCCAGCCTATTCCATGTGTTTGCCTTATGAGGGGAAGAGTCTTACTGGAAATAATAAAGTCTTTCCTCAAAACTTTTTCGTCAGCGTTGTCAAATTTAGCAAATTAAAAATAGATATGGCCGGGCTCGGTGGCTCAGCCTGTAATCCCGCGCCTTTGGGAGGCTGAGGTGAGAGGATTGCCTGAGCCCACAGGTTCGAGACCCGTCTGGGCAGCGAGACCTCATGTCTACAATAAAATCAAAAAATCAGCCGGGCGTGGTAGCTCATGCCTGTAATTCCGGCTACTCGGAAGGCTGAGGCGGAAGGATCACCGGAGCCCAGGCAGGCGAGGCTGCGGTGGCCAGGAGCGGCCACTGCACTCCAGTCTGGGTGACAGAGTGAAACTCCAACTCAAAAAAAAAAATAGAAGATGACCAGTTAAATTTGAATTTCAGGCCGGGTTCGGTGGCTCAGCCTGTAATCCCAGCACTTTGGGAGGCCAAGGCGAATGGATTGCCTCTGCCTGTGGGTTCAAGACCAGCCTGGGCAACTTGGCGAGACCTCATCTCTACAATAAATCAAAAATCAGCCAGGCATGGGAACGTACGCCTGTAGTTCCAGCTTCTTGGAAGGCTGAGGCGGAAGGATCACCAGAGCCCAGCAGGTCGACTCTGGGGTGGCCAAGAGCATGCCACTGCACTCCAGCTTGGGCGACAGAGTGAGGCTACAATCAAAAAAAAAATTGGAGCCGGGCTCGGTGGCTCAGCCTGTAATCCCGCGCCTTTGGGAGGCTGAGGCTGAGGTGAGTGGATTGACTGAGCCCGCGGGTTCGAGACCCGCCTGGGTAGCGAGACCTCATCTCTACAATAAATCAGAAATCAGTTGGGTGTGGTAGCGCACGCCTGTAGTTCCAGCTACTCGGAAAGCTGAGGTGGAAGGATCGCCGGAGCCCAGCGGGTCGAGGCTGCGGTGGCCGGGAGCGGCCACTGCACTCCAGTCTGGGTGACGGAGTGAAACTCCAACTCAAAAAAAACAAAAAAAAAGAATTGAGTTTCAGATAAACAACAATTTTTTTTTTACTATAAACATGTCCCAAACACTTCTTAGTGTTTAGTCGGGCAATTTTCGGTGAAGTGCTAATACCATAAATAAGTTACTATAAATGAATTGCTAATTCATGGCAGAAGAAAACAGGATTAAGCCAGGCTCGGTGGCTCAGTCTGTAATCCCGCACCTTTGGGAGGCTGAGGTGAGTGGATTGCCTGAGCCCGCGGGTTCGAGACCCACCTGGGCAGTGAGACCTCATCTCTACAATAAATCAAAAAATTAGCCGGGCGTGGTAGCACATGCCTGTAATTCCGGCTACTTGGAAGGCTGAGGCAGAAGGATCGCCGGAGCCCAGCAGGTCGAGGCTGCGATGGCCGGTAGCGGCCACTACACTCCAGTCTGGGCGACAGAGTGAGACTCAGACTAAGAAAAAAAAAAAGGATTAAACAAAATGACAAAAATAACATAGTTCACAGTTTGTGAGTTATAATAAAAACAGAACACACTAAGGAGCCGGACAGCCTACCTGCCATTTTTGAAGATATGACCTTGGACAAGTTAACTTCTCTGAGTCCCCACTTAATCTTTTTTTGTTTGTTTTTAATGGGAGTTGCGGGTGAGAGAGGGAATTATAATTCTCTTACTAGGCCACTGTGATGTGAGTTGTATGAAATAGTGAGGTAGCTCTTTAAAGATGAAGTTTCCAGCACTCAGTACTCTTTGGATAGATTGGGCCATCAGCCCGAGTCTAAGACCACAACAGAGAGTACATTGGCACCATACTGCCCAAAACATAATCTAATCAGCTCCAGGCAACACCACCAGGTCAAGAGGAGAAAAGGAGCCATCTGAGGTTTGTGTCTACGCATCCTTGCCTGTCATGCCTGACCAACAACAGCTAACAACCCATACAGAGCCCTTTGAATAATAAGGATGGGAATGTATACTGAGTAGAGAGGCAGGAAAAGACCCAGAAAAAAAAAACACAACCTGACAATTGTCGGGCCACGGAGTTCTCCTCTTGAAATTTGAGTGAACTCAAATTTTCCACCTTGCAGTTGGTCTGACAATGTAGAAAAATATAAGATTTTTTCAAAAGATACTTCCCTAGATCTTTATTTCTCCATTTGCAAAAGGAAGAGGTGGGGTAGATGAACACTAACGTTCATTTTGACTTTGAAAAAGTACGCAACTTCTCCTTTCTTTCTTTCTTTTTTTTTTTATTTAGTTAAAGTCTCACTCTGTCGCCCAGGCTGGAGTGCAGTGGCACACTCAGGGCCACCACAGCCTCAACCTGCTGGAGTCAGGCGATCCTTCCACCTCAGCCTTCCAAGTAGCCAGAACTACAGGCGCGCTACCACGCCCGGCTAGTTTTTGGTTTACTGTAGAGATGAAGTCTCGCCAAATTGCCCGGGAGGGTCTCGAAGCCACGGGCTCAGGCAATCCACTCGCCTCGGCCTCCCAAAGTGCTGGGATTACAGGTTGAGCCACTGAGCCCAGCCACAACTTCTCCTTTCTTTTTTTTTTTTCTTTTCTTTCTTTTTTTTTTTTTT
>NW_007247321.1:14690-24433 GCF_000164805.1 Carlito syrichta | reverse complement strand
TTGAGTTGGAGTCTCACTCTGTCGCCCAGACTGGAGTGCAGTGGCTGCTCCTGGCCACCGCAGCCTCGACCTGCTGGGCTCCGGCGATCTTTCCGCCTCAGCCTTCTTTCCGAGTAGCCAGAATTACAGGCATGCGCTACCACGCCTGGCTGGGTTTTTTGATTTATTGTAGAGATGAAGTCTCGCTGCCCAGGCGGGTCTCGAACCTGTGGGCTCAGACAATCCGCTCACCTCAGCCTCCCAAAGGCGCGGGATTACAGGCTGAGCCACCGAGCCCGGCTAACTTCTTTCAAAAGCCCAGCTGAAGTGTCACGTTCTCCTGAAGGGCTCTACTCTGGAAATCCTGCCAGCACTAATCTCTCCCTTAGCTTTTACTATCTTTACCATCCATTAAAGCAAGATAAAAAAATCTTGAATACATACAATCTTCATATATCAATTAAATATTTTTAAACAGTATAGCATGAAAAAAAAAATGTATGCCGGGCACAGTGGCTCATACCTGCAATCCCAGCACTTTGGGAGGCAGAAAAGAGAGGATTGCCTGAGCCCAGGGATTCCAAACCAGCCTGGGCAACTTGGAGAGACCTCATCTCTATAATCATCAAAAAATTAGCTGGGCTTGGTAGCACATGCCCATGTAATCTCAGCTGCTCAGGAGGCTGAGGTGGAAGAATCATCTGAGCCCAGGAAGTCAAGTCTATGGTTATGGTGAGCCATGAATGCAACACTGCACTCCAGCTTGGGCAACAGAGTGAGATTCCAACACAAAACAAAACAAAATTATGTAGAGCTACTAAA
This sequence comes from Carlito syrichta, assembly GCF_000164805.1. NCBI lineage: Eukaryota > Metazoa > Chordata > Mammalia > Primates > Tarsiidae > Carlito > Carlito syrichta. The sequence goes on along the minus strand of NW_007247321.1, from coordinate 23,632 downwards.
TACAAAAGTTCACTTTGTTATACCAATAAATTAGAGAAATTTAAAAGGATGTGTCAACCAGTAAAAAGTGGACAAAACGATTTAAAATAACATTTATAAAACAAAACGAAACAAAAAATGTATCATTCATTACTTCATGCATGTAAAAGAATGTGTTACTTATATAAGGTATATAGATTAATTTTAAAAATCTGTGCTGGGCTCGGTGGCTCAGCCTGTAATCCCGCACCTTTGGGAGGCTGAGGTGAGTGGATTGCCTGAGCCTGTGGGATTGAGACCCGCCTGGGCAAGTTGGCGAGACCTCATCTCTACAATAAAACAAAAATCAGCCGGGCATGGTAGCGCGTGCCTGTAATTCTGGCTACTCGGAAGGCTGAGGCGGAAGGATCGCTGGAGCCCAGTGGGTCGAGGCTGCGGTTGCCGGGAGCGGCCACTGCACTCCAGTCTGGGCAACAGAGTGAGACTTCAACTCAAAAAAATAAAAATAAATAAAATAAATAAAATAAAATAAATCTGTGTCCACCACTCAATCTAACAAATAATATGTTACCAGTCTTTTTAAGTTTCTCGTTGCATCCCTCTCACCCCTAGCAGTAACCACCATCTTCAATTCATTATTCACTCTCCCTTTTTTTTGAGTCGGGATCTCACTCTGTTGCCCAGGCCAGAGTGTAGTGGCACAGTCACAGGTAACCACAGCCTTGACTTCCTGGGCTCAGGCGATCCTTCTGCCTCAGCCTCCTGAGTAGCTGGAACTACAGGCACATGCCGTCATGCTTGGCTAATTTTGTTAATTTTTTTTTTTTTTTTGTAGAGATGAGCTCTTGCTATGTTGCCTAAACTGGTCTCGAACTCCTGGGCTCAAGCAATCCTCCCACCTTGACCTCCCAAATTACTAGGATTACAGGCATGAACCACCATGCCCAGTCAATCAGTCTCTTTTTTTTTTTTTTGAGTTGGAGTCTCACTTGACCTGCTGGGCTCCAGCGATCCTTCCACCTCAGCCTTCCAAGTAGCTGGAACTACAGGCGCGCGCTACCACACCTGGCTAATTTTTTGGTTTATTGTAGAGATGAGGTCTCACCAAGTTGCCCAGGAGGGTCTCGAACCCGCGGGCTCAGACCATCCACTCGCCTCGGCCTCCCAAGGCGCAGGATTACAGGCTGAGCCCGGCTTAGTCTCTCTTTATCACTCATTTTCTTTTCTTTTGGGTGGTGAGGGGTTGGAGTCTCACACTGTTGCACAGGCTGGAGTGCAGTGGCACCATCACAGCTACTGTAGCCTTAAACTGCTAGGCTTGGGCAATCCTTCTGTCTCAGCCTTCCAAGTACCTGAGACTACAGGCACACACCACCATGCCTGGCTTATTTATTTATTTATTTATTTATTTATTTATTTATTTATTTATTTATTTTAGAGAAGAGATCTGACCATGTTGCCCAGGTGGTCTGGAACTCCTGGGCTCAGGCAATCCTCTCACCTCGGCCTCTCAAAGTGCTGGGATTACAGGCATGAGCCACCACATCTGGCCTATTGCCCATTTCCTGTCTCTCTCTCTCTCTCTCTCTCTCTCTCTCTCTCTCTCTTTTGAGTTGGAACTCACTCTTTTGCCCAGCTGGAGTGCAGTGGCACGCTCATGGCCACCCCAGTATCGACCGTCTCGGCTCCATTGATCCTTCCACCTCAGCCTTCTGAGTAGCCAGAACTACAGATATGAACTACCACGCCCGGCTATTTTTCAATTTTATTGTAGAGATGCGGTCTCGCCAAGTTGGCCTGGCTGGTCTCGAACCCGCGGGCTCAGACAATCCACTCGCCTTGGCCTCCCAAGGCACGGGATTACAGGCTAAGCCACCTAGCCCGGCCCAATTACCCATTTAAAAAAATAGTTTTAGAACATATATGTATTAGTAAATAAAATGTATGCCGACTGTTTTTTATATGTGCTCTGTATATTTTTTCATATTCTATGACTTTTTATTCAACAACATATTTGTGAGACTCATCTATGTTGATAGGTAAAATTCTAGTTCAATCATGATCACTGTTCTACAGTATTTCATTGTGTGAATATATCACCATTTATTTATTTATTGTCAGCAGACTGTAGGGTTTTTCTAGTTTACTGCTATTTTACATAATGCTGTGGTGAGCATTTTTTATGTCTTCTGGTGCACAGAGGCCAGCGTTTCTTGAGTATAGAGGTAAGGTGATGGAGTATGTGCATCTTCATTTTTCTTTTTTCTTTTTTTTTTTTTTGAGTTGGAGTCTCACTCCATCGCCCAGACTGGAGTGCAGTGCTGCTCCCGGCCACCACAGCATCGACCTGCTGGGCTCTGGCGATCCTTCTGCCTCAGCCTTCCAAGTAGCTGGAACTACAGGCGTGTTTCCATGCCCGGCTAATTTTTTATTTATTGTAGAGCCAAAGTCTTGCCAAGTTGCCTGGGTGAGTCTTGAACCCGTGAGCTCTGGCAATTCACTTGCCTCAGCCTCCCAAAGTGCTGGGATAACAGGCTGAGCCACTGAGCCAGCCCGCATCTTCATTTTTCTAGGTGATGCTAAGTTGTTTTCCAAATGGTTTTACTGTCAGAGTGTGGTGGCTCATGCATGTAATACCAGCACTTTGGGAGGCCGAGGCAAGAGGATTGCCTGAGCCCAGGAGTTTGAGACCAGTTCAGGCAATTTGGCGAGATCTCGTCTCTACAGTAAATCAAGAAAAATTAGCCAGGTGTGGTGGTGCACGCCTGAAGTTCCAGTTTCTTGGAAGGCTGAGGTGGAAGAATTACCTGAATACAGCAGATCAAGGCTGCGGTGGCCGTGAGCATGCCACTGCTAGCCAGCCTGAGCGACAGAGACTCTGACTCAAAAAAAACAAAAACAAAAAAATGGTTTTACCAGCTCGGTTCGGTGGCTCAGCCTGTAATCCCGCACCTTTGGGAGGCTGAGGTGAGTGGATTGCCTGAGCCCGCGGGTTCGAGACCCGCCTGGGCAGCGAGACCTCATCTCTACAATAAATCAAAAAATCAACTGGGTGTGGTAGCGCGTGCCTGTAATTCCGGCTACTTGGAAGGCTGAGGCAGGAGGATTGCCGGAGCCCAGCGGGTCGAGGCTGCGGAGGCTGGGAGCGGCCACTGCACTCCAGTCTGGGCGACAGAGTGAGACTCCAATTCAAAAAAAAAAAAAATGGTTTTACCAATTCACATCCTTGCTCACAACATATCAAGAGTTCTCTTTGCTGCACACCTTTCACAATGGGTATTGTAAGGGTAAATTAAAATGATTTGCTTTATTGCAGAATTATTCACAACAGCCAAGATATGCAGTCAACCTTGGTATCCATCAATGAATGAATAAAGAAAATGTGATTATATATACAAAATGGAATACTATTAGGCCTTTAAAAAGAAGGAAATTCTGTCATTTTCCTTCTTAATTATTTTGAGACTAGGTTTCATTCTGTTGTCCTGGCTGGAATACAGTGGCAAAATTCCAGCTCACTGCACCCTCAACCTCCTAAACTCAAGTGATACTTCCGTCTTAGCTTCCCAAGAAACTGAGACTACAGGCACATGCCACCACGCCTGGCTAATTTTTAATTTTTTTGTAGAGATGAGGCCTCACTATGTTGTCCAGGCTGGAATCCTGTCATTTTTCAGCAATATGGACTAACTTGAAGGACATTGTGTCAGCTGAAATAATCCAGGCACAGAAAGACAAATACTGCATTATGTCACCTATATGTACAATCTAAAAAAGTTGAATTCATGGAAGTAGAGAGAAGGGTGATTACCAAGATGGAGGGTCATGGTAGGGAGATGTTGGTCAAAGGGTACAAAGTTTCAGTTAAACAAAAGATCTCTAAATTCAAGAGATCTAAATGTGCAACATGGTGACTATAGTTAATAATGTATTGTAAACCGGGCTCGGTGGCTCAGCCTGTAATCCCAGCGCTTTGGGAGGCTGAGGTGAGTGGATTGCCTGAGCCCGCGGGTTCGAGACCCGCCTGGGCAACTTGGCGAGACCTCATCTCTACAATAAATCAAAAATTAGCCGGGCTTGGTAGCACATGCTTGTAATTCTGGCTACTCGGAAGGCTGAGGCGGAAAGATCGCCGGAGCCCAGCAGGTGAGGCTGCGGTGGACGGGAGCGGCCACTGCACTCCAGTCAGTGACAGAGTGAGACTCCAACTCAAAAAAAATAAAAAATAAAAATAAAAATAGAATTACCATATGATTCAGCAGTCTCGTATCTGGGTGTATATTTTCAAAATTTAGCCGGGTGCAGTGGCTCACGCCTGTAACCCCAGCACTTCGGGTGGCAGAGGCAAGAGGATTGGCTGAGTACAGGGGTTTGAAACCAGCCTGGGCAAGTTGGCAAGACTTCGTCTCTACAATAAATGAAAAAAAAGAAAAAAGTCAGACGTGGTGGCCCATGCCTGTATTTCCAGCTACTTGGAAGGCTGAGGAGGAAGGATCGCCTGCCCAGGAAGTCAAGGCTGTGGTGGCCATGAGCAAGCCACTGCACTCCAGCCTGGGAAACAGAGTAAGACTGACTCAAATATATATATAATGACTACAATGGCTAAATCATATAAAACACTGTATGCATTTATTATAAATATGATAGTGTAGAGAGTTCTCATATAGCCTTCATTTTTACCCATTGGAAATTTTTATTTATTTTAATATTCACTACCTAGCCAGGTGTGGTAGTGTGTGCCTGTAGCTTCGGCTACTTGGAAGGCTGAGCAGTAAGGATCGCCAGAGCCCAGCAGGTCAACGCCAGGGTGGCTGTGAGCGTGCCACTACACTCCAGCCTGGGCAACAGAGTGAGACTACAACTCAAAAAATATATATATTCACTACCTCTTATTGTTTGCATACACATTGTGTATATTATACATATTTGCCAATATAAATTTTTGTCTCTTTAAATGCCTGGGGAAGGTGTTGCTAAGTTTCAGTACTTAGTATATAGCACCTTAATTATTGGGGGGGAAGGTCCTAGGTGAGTTTGAAGGTAGATGTGAAAGAGAGTCAGATTGCACCCCTAAGAAAATGAACTGAATATGTGTTGGCTCCTGAGAGAAACAAACCAGAGAAATGGAAGAAGAGAGGGGACCTAAATAAGGAAACAAGAAGCAAAAGGGGCCAAAGGAGTGTTTTTTTGTTTGTTTCATTTTTGAGTTGGAGTCTTTGTCACCCAGACTAGAGTGCAGTGGCACGCTCACAGCCACCACAGCCTCGACCTGCTGGGCTCAGGTGATCCTTCCATCTTGGGCTTCCAAGTACCTGGAACTACAGGCGTGCACCACAAAGCCTGGCTACTTTTTTGATTTATTGTAGAGATGAGGTCTCACAAAGTTGCCCAGGCTGGTCTCGAACTCCTGAGCTTAGTCCCAAAATGCTGGGATTTCAGGTGTAAGTCACCACACCCGGCCTGGAACTGTTTTTAGAACCTGGATATCCAATGTGAATTTTAAGTTTTGTCCTTTATAAACCAGGGGTATACAAAACACACATTTTAGCCACATGTCCAATGGCCCAAGCCAAGGCCAGAACCAAATATTTTGTCCTAGAGTGAACTTCCGTACATAAAGCTTTATTGTAAAACATTAAAATTTTATTAAGAGTTATAGTTGTCATTTTTTAAAGTACAATATTTTACTATTGCTACAAAAATATCTGAGCTCAAACAGCTGCCAGACAACTCTTTCAACCACCACACCACACATTCACAATTTGGTACCAAATGAACATTCTCTTTCAATTGAAAGAGAAGGTTAAAAGAAAGAAAGAAAGAGAAGGTGCATGATGGGCTAGGCTTGGTGGCTCAGCCTGTAATCCCGCACCTTGGGAGGCTGAGGTGAGTGAATTGCCTGAGCCTGTGGGTTCGAGACCCGCCTGGGCAACTTGGCGAGACCTCATCTCTACAATAAATCAAAAATGAGCTGGGTGTGGTAGCGCGCGCCTATAGTTCCAGCTACTTGGAAGGCTGAGGCGGAAGGATCGCCAGAGCCCAGCGGGTTGAGACTGTGGTAGCAGTGAGTGTGCCGCTGCACTCCAGCCTGGGTGACAGAGCAAGACTCTCACTCAAAAAAAAACAACAAAAAAAGAAGGTGCGTGATGGTTTTGGCCAGCATTGCCAGCATTGCCAGCATAGATTCTGCTGCTGGTGATGTTGCCACAGATTTATTAAATTTCCTTCCTAATAGTAACTTACCAAGGTCAACATTTACCTCCCATTTACCTCCGTGAGCCAAAGGTTAGGTCAATGGCAACAGTGCAATTTCACTGAAGTGAACTCGCCAACTGAGCTTTGTGCAGGGATTAAGGAAGACAATTTCTGAATATTTTCAAAAGCAGTCTTAAGATTGCTTTTCTTGCTTTTTCTTTTTATTTCTAATATATGTGCTGCACTTACAATGCTTCACATGATCACAGGAGATAGATTTGTCCCCAAACCTTGGATCTGGAAATGTGGCATTGGAGCAAGTAATTGGCTTTCAAGATGACAAAACTATCTCTGAATTTCCACCTGCATCTCAGCTTTTCATTGCATTCACACCAATTTCAGCATCTTCACTGGAGAAAAATGATAGCAGGATCCTTCCAGTAGGTCACGTAGGAAATACTTACAGCTTCAAGGCACATCAGTCTGTTTAACTGCTTCAGCAGGCTTCCAGCAAATAAACTACCTTTGCTGCAAGTAACCATTAGTGGTTAATAAGCTCAGCTATGCTGGAATCATTACCTGCAAAGTACAAAATTAGAGTGCCTTTGTCCAAGTGGTATTAAAAAAATCAGTTATTGCTGCTTTTACATCTTGTTTGACCTGTGGTTTGAAGAGTACTTCCGGCAGCACCTTACCCAATGCTAGGGAAGGAGTAATTGTTTATCAAAAGCAACAATGAGTAGTTAAATCAGTGCTTCTTAAACTTTAGTGATCCCCAGAGATCTTGATTTAGTAGTTTGGGGTAAGACCCGAATCTGCTTTTCTAACAAGCTCCCAAGAGGTGCAGCTGCTGATGAGGGGCTCACACTTGGAATAGTTCTGAGTTTAAAAATGACCTTGTCTATATCCACTGTCTTCAGTTGTGTATCTGGCTTGCTGAAGGTATTTGCCTGTTTTTCTTATTCTTCCAGTTCCTAAGCTTTTTTTCTTTTCTTTTCTTTCTTTCTTTTTTTTTTTGAGTGGGAGTCTTACTCTGTCACCAAGACTGGAGTGCAGTGGCCGCTCCCGGCCACCGCAACCTCGACCTGCTGGGCTCAGGTGATCCTTCTGCCTCATCCTTCCGAGTAGCTGGAATTACAGGCAAGCGCTACCACGCCCGTCTAATTTTTAAAATTTATTTATTGTAGAGACGAGATCTCACCAAGTTGCCCGGGCGGGTCTTAAACCCGCAGGCTCGGGCAATCCATTCACCTCGGCCTCCCAAAGTGCTGGGATTATAGGTTGAGCCACGCCCCCTAAGCTTCTTTTCAGGGAACCATTCAGCCATCTGTTCTTTAAAAATAAAAACAGTTTTATTGAGATATAATTCACATGCCATACTATCCATCCATTTAAAGTGTACAATTCTTTTTTTTTTTTTTTTTTTGAGTCTCACTCTGTCACCCAGGCTGGAGTGCAATGGCATGCTCACGGCCACCACAGCCTCGACCCGCTGGGCTCAGGCGATCCTTCCACCTCAGCCTTCCAAGTAGCTGGAACCACAGGCATGCACCACCACGTCCGGCTGATATTTTTATTTATTGTAGAGACGAGGTTTCACCGTGTTGCTCAGGTTGGTCTCAAACCCCTGAGCTCAGGCAATCCTCTTGCCTCCACTTCCTGGGTGAGACCTCATCTCACAATATATCAAAAAATTAGCTGGGCATGGTAGCTTGTGCCTGTAGTTCCGGCTACTTAGAAGGCTGAGGAGGGAGTGATTGCCTGAGCCCATCAGGTCAACGCTGGGGTGGCCATGAGTATGCCACTGCATTCCAGCCTGGGCGACACAATGAGACTCCAACTCAAAAAAAATACAGAGGTGGAGCCTTTAAGAGGTGATTAGGCCATAAGGGCTCCTCCTTCATGAACAAGATTAAGACCCATGTATATGAGCCTTCAGCCTGGACAGCATAGCAAGACGTCCTCTGTACAAAAAATCAAAACATTAGTCGGGTGTAGGGTATATGCCTGAAATCTCAGCTACTCAGGAGGCTGAGGTGGAAGAATCACCTGAGCCCAGGAGATCAAGGCTATGGTGAGCCATGAGCATGCCACTGCACTCCAGCCTGAGTGACAGAGTGAGACCCCAATTTAAAAAAAAAAAAAAAAAGAACTGGGCTCAGTGACTTAGCCTGTAATCCCAGCACTTGGGGATGCTGAGGTAAGTGGATTGCCTGAGCCCGCGGATTCAACACCCGCCTGGGCAACTTGGCGAGACCTCATCTCTACAATAAATCAAAAATTAGCCGGGCGGAGTAGTGCGCGCCTGTAATTCCAGTTACCTGGAAGGCTGAGGCGGAAGGATTGCCAGAGCCCAGCAGGTCGAGGCTGCGGTGGCCGGGAGCGGCCACTGCACTCCAGTCTGGGCGACAGAGTGAGACTCCAACTCAAAAAAAAGATTCTTCACAAAGCATTCTGTAAGCTTGCTCTTCTGCCTTCCCCCATGTGAGGACACGGCCTTCCTTTCCTCTGGAGAATGCAGCCTTCACTAGACAAATGAACCTGCTGGAGCCTTGATCTTGGACTTCCCAGCCTCCCAAATTATGAGAAAATAAATTTATCTTCTTTATACATTATCCAGTCTGTGGTATTCTGTCATTACAAGCACAAGTGAACTAAGACAGCAAGCATCACCACAATTTTTTGTTTTGTTTTGTTTTGTTTTTTGTTGGAGTCTCACTCTGTCGCCCAGACTGGAGTGCAGTGGCCACTCCCGGCCACCGCAGCCT
>NW_007247321.1:8568-14391 GCF_000164805.1 Carlito syrichta | reverse complement strand
CAAAAAAAAAAAAAAAAAAAAATAGCTGGGTGTGGCAGTGCACAACTGTAGTTCTAGCTACTTGGAAGGCTGAGGCAGAAGGATTGGCTGAGCCCAGCAGGTCGAGACTGTGGTGGCCATGAGTGTGCCACTGCACTCCAGCCTGGGCGACAGAGTAAGATTCCAACTCAAAAAAATAGAAAAGAAACTCTAACTCTTTTAGCTATCACAACTTTTCTCCCAAGTCCCCCAGGTACCCAGCCCCTGGGCAACTACTAGTCTACTTTTTATCTCTATGAATTTGCCTCTTCTAGGTTTTTCAGAGGAATGAAACCATACAATCACTCTCTGATCTTAAGTGTTTTCTAATCATGCCATGAACATGATTAGAAAAACAATGTTGTTGGCCACCATTTTTTTTAGATTAGAAAATATAGTTTATTTAGAAAGTAAGTTAGAGAGAGAGAGAGAGGAGATTCACCTCCCCAAGATAGGGGAAGGGGCCAAAGCCAGGAAGCATGGTGATGGCCATAGCTCAAAGAGCACATGGTCACACCAGAGTCTAGTAAGGCAATGGATGGCCACCATTTTTTAAGAAATGAGATGTTCAGGGGTGACATCTCTCCCACAACAGGGTCAGTGATGTCACTGGTGAAGATAATTTGGATTTCAACGTGTTACTATTTACTATTGTTCTAAGATCTACTTGTTTTACATGGCCACCATTTCACCTTCCAAGAATGATTCACTCTTTCTTTCAGAGTACAGGTCTTCACTGCTCCAACTGTGTGGTTCGAATGACAACCAATCATATAGCTTCCCCCAATCCTTATTATCCCCCCTGCACCCCGCTTTGACCCAATTCATAAGAGAGGATGCATGACCCAAGCCTGCTCTGCCAGAGGCTTGCCCTGGACATTTTCTTTCTTTCTTTTTTTTTTGAGTTGGAGTCTCACTCTGTCACCCAGACTGGAGTGCAGTGGCCGCTCCCGGCCACCGCAGCCTCGACCTGCTGGGCTCCGGCGACCCCCTTCCGCCTCAGCCTTCCGAGTAGCCGGAATTACAGGCATGCGCTACCATACCAGGCTGATTTTTTGATTTATTGTAGAGATGAGGTCTCGCTGCCCAGGCGGGTCTCGAACCCGCGGGCTCAGGCAATCCACTCACCTCAGCCTCCCAAAGGCGCGGGATTACAGGCTGAGCCACCGAGCCCAGCCCTGGACATTTTCAAATCAACCCTAGGGGATGGGAACTATTTATTTTCAGGAGTCTGTGCTGGGAGAATATGAGTCCTTGAGCTAAACGGCAACCAGTTTCAACATTTTGGTTGAAACCTACAGAGAGAAGCAGAGATGGGAGGGAGGCAGAATTTTGATGACGGGGGATTCCCCATCTTGTCCCTGAGGTTCCCAAGGTGGCCCTATTTCTTCAACATTTGGTTTGTGAATTCTACCCTCTATTCTGGAGTGCACAGTAAACCACAGGCAGGCCTGAAGTCTCAGCTGCTTCAACATCACCAGTCTTGTAAATAGGGGGAAGGGAAAGGAATGTCCTAGGAGTTATTTTGCTTCTGTTTCTTATTCCTGGTGAGTATACAAGCAGGTAGCCAGGCTCTTTGGTATGATTGAAAGGAGTGAAGAGCATAGAAAGGCCAGAAGAGAAGAGGAGGGTGCGAGCTTCTCCCATTCAGCAAAATCCTCACTCTGTGCTCACTGTCTTTAAAGGGTTCTCTGAGGAATCCAGAATACAAACTGCATCAACTCCTGCTTTGTGAGGCTGTTGGGTGCAGCTACATTTCATTATCTTTTGGTCTCAGAGAAAGCATTTTCCTTTCATTGTGTCTATGGGCATTTTTTTTGAGTTGGAATCTCACTCTGTCACCCAGACTGGATTGCAGTGGCCGCTCCTGGCCACTGCAGCCTCGATCTGCTGGGCTCCAGCGATCCTTCTGCCTCAGCCTTCCAAGTGGCTGGAACTACAGGTGCGCGCTACCATGCCCAGCTAATTTTTGATTTATTGTAGAGATAAGGTCTCGTCAAGTTGCCAGGTGGTTCTCAAACCCACGGGCTCAGGCAATCCACTCACCTCGGCCTCCCAGAGTTCTGGGATTACAGGCTGAGCCACCAAGCCCGGCCCATCTTTCTTTCTTTTTTTTTTTTTTTTTTGAGTTGGAGTCTCACTCTGTCGCCCAGACTGGAGTGCAGTGGCCACTCCCAGCCACCGCAGCCTCGACCTGCTGGGCTCCGGCGATCCTTCCACCTCAGCCTTTCGAGTAGCCGGAATTACAGGCGCGCACTACCACACCCGGCTAATTTTTTGATTTATTGTAGAGATGAGGTCTCGCCTGCCCAGGCGCAGGATTACAGGCTGAGCCACTGAGCCCAGCTTGGAGATGAGGTTTCACCAAGTTGCCCAGGCGGGTCTCGAACCCGTGGGCTCAGGCAATCCACTCACCTCAGCCTCCCAAAGGTGCGGGATTGCAGGCTGAGCCACCGAACCCGGCCCATCTTTCTTTTTTAATGGCTTTTTTAAGTTGTAAAGATGTGGGGTACAATTCAAGGTTAGGTATACAAATGTTGATTATGCAGGTATATGGGCATCTTTCTACATCACTATTCTGCTGAGACAGTCATGTAATAAGTTATTCCAAGATCCTTCCAATAAATCCCTTTTTTATTTAACGTGCTTTTTCCTTTCATTGTCACCTGCTTCAAAAAGTTCCAAAAAATAAAACTATTGATGCTCAGAAATTTAATCGTCATCCTGCTTATACTAAGATAATGCACTCACTATACTTTTGGGCAAAAATGACCATATGTAACTATATTCACATGGAAACTTTGGATTGTAAGGTACATAAACCCCAACTCAAACAAAATTGGCTCACATAACTGATGAAGTCCAGTAGTAGAAGCCTTAGGTCCATTTATTTGTGACTCTTTCCTAAGTAATACTGTCATCATTATAAGATGGCATTATTTAATACATTTTTTTCATCGTATATATCTAATTTGTGATATGATGTTTTTCCTATTTTTAATTTGTATAGCTACATAATAGTTATACATGTTTATGGGGTACATGTGATATTTTGATACAAGCATACAATGTGCAATGATCAAATCTGGGTAATTGGAATATCCATCATTTCAAGCATTTATCATATCCTTGTGTTGGGAACATTCCAAATCTACTCTTCCAGTTATTTTGGAATATACAATGAATTATCGTTAACTATAGCTGCTCTGTTGTGCTACCAAACACTAGATTTTATTCCTTCTAACTGTAGAAACATGACTTTTAAAATATATATACACACATATATATACATATAAAGAGAGAATAAAGTGATTGCCACAGTCAAATAAATTATATAATATACAATTATATAGTTTACTTTTTTTTTTTTTTTTAGTCAGAGTCTCACTCTGTCACCCAGGCTTCAGTGCAGTGGCATGCTCACAGCCACCGCAGCATTGACCTGCTTCCTTCTGCCTCAGTCTTCCAAGTAGCTGGAACTACAGGCATGCGCCACTATGCCTGGCTAATTTTTTGATTTATTGTAGAGACCAGGTCTTGCTAAGCTCGTCTTGAACCCCTAGACTCAGGCAATCCTCTAGTTTCAGCTTCCCAAGGTGCTGGGATTACAGTTGTGAGCCACCGCTCCTGGCTAACATTGTACTTTTTAACTCACATTTTCCCATTTCCCCTGCCCCTGGTAACTACTATTCTACTCTGTTCCTATGAATTCCTTTTTTTTTTTTTTTTTTAAGATTCCACATTTAAGTGAGACCATGTGGGGTTTTTTTTTTTTTTTTTTTTTTTGGCCTGGCTTATTTCACTTAGTACAATGTCTTCTAGGTCCATTCATATTGCGGCAAATGGCAGGATCTCCTTTTGTATGCCAGAATAATATGCCATTGTGTATATATACTACAGTTTCTTTTTTTTTTTTTGAGTTGGAGTATCACTGGAGTACCAAAAAATCAGCCGGGAGTGGTAGCGCATGCCTGTAATTCCGGCTACTCAAAAGGCTGAGGTGGAAGGATCGCCAGAGCCCAGCAGGTCGAGGCTGCGGTGTCCGGGAGCGGCCACTGCACTCCAGTCTGGGCGACAGAGTGAGACTCCAACTCAAAAAAAAAAAAGAATCATCTGGGCTGGGTATGGTGGCTGATGCCTGTAATCCTGTCATCCCAGCACTTTGGGAAGCAGAGGCGAGAGGATTGCCTGAGCCCAGGGTTTGAGATCCTCCTGGGCAACTTGAGGAGACCTCATCTCTACAGTAAATCAAAAACTAGCTGGGCGTTGTAGTGCGCGCCTGTGGTTCCAGCTACTTGGAAGGCTGAGACAGAAGGATCGCCAGAGCCCAGCAGGTTGAGGCTGCGGTGGCCAGGAGCGTGCCACGGCACTCCAGTCTGGGCGACAGAGTGAGACTCCAACTCAAAAAAAAAACAACAAAAAAAAGACTGCCACTTGTTGGCAGAGGCAACTTCAAGATCTACCACAACAATCAACTTCTGATTGGCTTAGAATTTAGTCTGATAATTGTTAAGCTTCTACTGTGTACCAAATATTGTTACTGAGTGAACACAGTCCTGCCCAAAAGAAACTCACAGTCTTCTAAATCTAGTCAGTTCATAAATAGTTACTTTGAATATAATATTAAATGCTAATTGAAAGGTAGTCCAAGAAGCCCAGAAGAGGATACTTAGCCTAACCTGGCTGTTGTAAAGGCTCCCTGGTAAATATTTTACTTGCACATGAAGGTATTTCGAGTTGGGACTTAAACTCCATGTAGATACTCCACGAGGGTAAAGCCCAGCTCTACAGTATCCACTTATTCCTGGCAGGGACCGGCTCATGTCACCTTAAATTTGTTCCAGATGAAGCCTCTGCACAATTATATTTCAGCCAGTTAGTGATTAACTCTTTTTTTTTTTTTGGCATTGGAGCCTCATTCTTTGTCTCCCAGGCTGGAGTGCAGTCACCACACCCTTAACCTGCTGGGCTTAGGCAATCCCTCCGCCTCAGCCTTCCAAGTTGCTGGAACTACAGATGTACACCCAGCTAGCTTCTGAGATTTATTGTAGAGTCAAGGTCTTGCCAAGTTGCCCAGGCTGGTCTCGAACCCCCAGGCTCAGTCAATCCTCTCACCTCGTCTTCCCAAAGTGCTGGGATTACAGGCTGAGCCAGTGTGCCCAGTCTCATTCATTAACTTCTACCAGAGTAACAATCCTATCCTGCTCTCCTCCATTTGTTCTTACAGCTCCACTCTCTCCACCTACATGTGACAACTTAATTTTAATTTTCCAGTGTATGAAGACACTGTAGCACTTTTCAGAACAAGTTGGCCAGTGCTAGGAAGGGGAGAACTGACATTTATTAGGCACCAACTAAGAGCAGACTTTTTTTTCTTGCATTCATTAAATTCCTATAGAAGCATGAGATATAGATAGTATCTCTGTTCTACAAACAAGGAAAGTGAGCCCCAGAGAAGCCATACTATTTGTAGAAAGTTACACAGTTGCTTGGTGGAGTCACAGAAATCTATACCCAAGGCCATATGGCTTCAAAATTTTTCCAAAGTTGTGGTCTCTTTGTTACCTGGTGATTTGAATTTTGGCAGCAAATAAGAATCATCTGGGCCAGGCTTTGTGGCTTAGCCTATAATCCCAGCACTTTAGGAGGCCGAGGTGAGTGGATTGCCTAAGTCCACGGGTTCGAGACCCACCCAGGCAACTTGGTGAAACCTCATCTCCAAGCCGGGCTCGGTGGCTCAGCCTATAATCCCGCGCTTTGGGAGGCTGAGGTGAGTGGATTGCCTGAGCCCGCGGGTTCGAGATG
>NW_007247321.1:4217-8378 GCF_000164805.1 Carlito syrichta | reverse complement strand
CCATTTGGAAGGCTGAGGCGGAAGGATCGCCGGAGCCCAGCAGGTCGAGGCTGTGGTGGCCGGGAGCGGCCACTGCACTCCAGTCTGGGTGATAGAGTGAGACTCCAACTCAAAAAACAAAACAAAACAAAAACCTCATCTCTACAATAAATCAAAAATTAGGCAGGCGTGTTAGCGCGTGCCTGTAGTTCCAGCTACTTGGAAGGCTGAGGTGGAAGGATCGCTGGAGCCCAGCGGTCAAGGCAGCGGTGGCAATGAGTGTGCCACTACACTCCAACCTGGGTGACAGAGTGAGACTCTGACTCAAAAAAAAAAAAAAGGAATCATCTGAAGAGTTAAAACACACACACACACACACACACACACACACACACACACCAACCACAACCAAGATTTTGGCCCTGTTTCTAAAGATACTTCTTTAAATGGGTAGGATCCAGGCAACAGTATTTTCCTTCAAAGCATTTTAGATGAGTCTAACAAAAACCCAGGGTTAGAACAAATCATACTAGAAGGTGCTGCCTCTCAAACCATATCAATAAATTTCATGAAACATAGCAGACGCTGAACAGCACTTCAATCTGGACATCTAAAAATAGCGAATAGTAGCACCAATACACAGTGCTAAAAGAAACTCAAGGTAATTTCACCTAGGATGCTTCACTCATGCAAACTGTTTATGATAGGCCTGGGCCCAAGAAAGCACAAATCAGATCCCAGAAGTCTGCTCTTCGTTTTGCTTCTGAGCCTGTAGATGGTGGCTGACCTAGCACACACCACAAATGTTCTGCCCCATATGCCTTTGACCCACCCCAGATTCACCGGTAGCTACTGGGGAAAACAGTCTTGTACATGCTGACAATGCTTTGCCTCAAGAAACCAACCCTGTCTCTCTGCAACTCTGCCCAAGAGCTTTCTCTAGCACCTTCGAAACTGGCTCAGCTTATATCCAAGGTGTCCAGGAACTGCTAGGGACTTATCAGCCCCAGCCCTTCACCAGATGACGGATAGAAATCAGTGGCTAAATATTTCAGCTTGCTTATCCTCAGTGGGACAATCAGGAGACTGCTTGATTCATTTGCTCACAGCTATAATTACTCAGTAACTCATCCTTTTGTGGTGACTTCTTCCCTTGACTGTCTAACAGCCCCCAGTCCCTCAATAGGCTGCCTGGGATCACCTCCTCAGTTAACTCCCTGCTCCCAAACTAGTCTCCAGATCTGCTTTGGGGAACCATCTAGAGCAACTTCCAGGTGTCTCATTTTTGCTTCAGAATAAATAAGCATTAAGCTAACAAAGACACCAATTTAAATATGAATAGTACTTTATGGCATACAAAAAAGCTTTCACAAACACTATCATTTTGATCACTAAAGAGGCTACCATCATCACAAGAGGGTTTTAGGATGAATGCAATGGGCTTTAATTTCTTGAGAGAAAAGTATACCATTATCATAATAAAGACAGGCACAGATTAATTTTTCCCTGTATGTGCATACTCTGCTGACTCTATTAGTGGGTTCTTCACAAGAAAAATGGTCTATTCAAGCAAATATTAGAAATAATTCTATTGTTTATACAGGGGATGCTCAAGCAATTAATGCAATGTCAATGCTTCTTTTTCAAGTTTTATCATGAATGGTCATTCATGTTTCATGATGTAAAATTTTATGTTAAAAATATGTGTCATGGAAACATTTTTCATTGAGATAAATATAATAGACATGGGTCACAGACTAGGGGTAACAGAAATTCGACATTTTTTTCTGTCCTGCTCCAATTTAAATAAAAATGAGGTGGAAAGGATGATATTATTGGGGTTGCACTATAAAAAGTAATATACTTTGCCATTTCTTTGCAACATACCAAAGACTCTGCTGGGTATTATAGCTTATAGCAATCTTAGCTATAGAGAACTTTAAATAAAATTGACTGGCTTAAGGAAAGGATATTATTATTTTGAGAATAAGAATGAGCAAAAAATGCATAGCTCTCTCTGAGTCTAAATCCCTAACGAAATGGATAATCCTGCAGTAGAAGAATTTGATTTAAGCTATTATTGTCCCATCTGTGCTGAGTCAGGGCTGGCCACCTTGCACTTTTTTTTTTCATGGAAAGTAGGGCTCGTTCTTAGAATTGCAATCTTTTCTTTATAATTTGAACACTTTTATCACTGGTTGGATTTCTATTATTCATATTTTAAGGGACTTTAAAGCACCTCCTTAAAACAAGATGAGAAATTTTAAGCTTATATATGAGGGTACCATATAATCATGTATTTAGGCTCCTTTTAGTTTTATATTTCATTTTACTTTAGTTTTATATTTATTTTTTAAGAAAATTTGGACGATTTATTTAAATGCCTAGGCTATAACATCCATAAATAAGCCTGCATCTTCTAGAATTTTTTTCTTTTAATCCATTGGTCCCTGACCTTAATTAAAACACACAATTTCACTCATCTTTTGGGGTAAGGACTGGGTTACAGTGGTCACGACAAAGTAGGGTGAAAAGCTGGTGTTTCCTGATAGAATGTGACAATGAAAAGGGGCAAATTGCTTCTGAGGAAACAAAAAACAAAAACAAAACAGGAAAAAGTGCCGATCCTAATTCATGACTAAGGGAGGAGGTAAGCCAGATATAGAAGCAATATCTGAAACATTCCTTGTGACCATCCCTTCTAGACTCATTTAACAGAAGACCATGCAAACTGAAGAGGTGGGAATTTGGGAACACTTAAAGAAATTTGAAGAGAAGGAAGCAGAGCTGGGCACAGTAGTGCACTCCAGTAGTCCTGGCTTGAGTCCAGGAGGTTAAGGCTGTCATGTACAATGATTACGACTGTGAATATCCACTGCACTTCAGCCTGGGCAACATAGTGAGACCCCATCTTAAAAATAAAAAGAGAGAGAGAGGGAGAGAGAGAGAGAGAAGGAAGCAGATATATAGAACAAAAGATGTTGGGAATCAATGGAGCCTCTAGACAGAGGCTGGATATAGTGACTGCATGTATGACCTCAGTATAGTCATAATTTCTAAAACACATAAACAGAGCCGGGCTCGGTGGCTCAGCTGAGATGAGTGGATTGCCTGAGCCCATGGGTTCGAGACCCGCCTGGGCAGCGAGACCTCATCTCTACAATAAATCAAAAAATCAGACAGGCGTGGTAGCGCATGCCTGTAATTCCCGCTACCTGGAAGGCTGAGGCAGAAGGATTGCGGGAGCCCAGCAGGCGAGGCTGCAGTGGCCAGGAGCGGCCACTGCACTCCAGTCTGGGCGACAGTGAGACTCCAACTCAAAAAAAACCCAAAACAACAGTTCCTGTTTTAGCCATCACTCCACTTATACCTCGATATTCCACATTGGGATGGGGGAGTATTTTCATTCCTGATAATAATAGTATGGAGATGTTCACATATTTATACTAGCCCGATTTTCTCACAGAACTGATATTTATGGGAATTAAAAAATAAACATAGAAATTGACCCTCCCAGACTCAAAACTTATATTTTGAGTTCATTTCTCAGCAGACAAACCCTCAGGCAAGGACCTGAAACTCACTGGAACATTGTATCCAGACAATGAGATGCCAGACCCCTCAATCAACATGATTGTTTCCTTACTTCACCCTAATTGCTGGTTTACATTTCTTCCCCCACTATATAAACCCCCAATGTCAGTACACTGGGGAGACAGATTTGAGACTTGATCTCCCAATTCTTCCTGGCAGATATCATCCAATTAAAGGTCTTCTTCCCTAGCAATACTTGTCTCAGTGATTGGCTATTCTGTGTGGTAAGCAACAGAACCTCTAACCAATCCCTCGTGTTTCAGTAACAATATCAATTAAAACTGTAGTAGCGTTAGAGATCATAATATTAAATATTATTGCAGGCTTAAAAACCGATTGCAAAAAGGGTAGAATGTAAAAATATATGTATATTCATTTGTTTTCTGGTGCAAAATTAATATGATATTTTGTTGGGAAAGTGGGAAAATGTAATGAGCCTTTCCACAGTTTTCTTTGAGACTTTACATCTTTGCCATTGGTTTTGGGCTGTGAATAGAAATCAGTTTGGGCCGGGCTCGGTGGCTCAGTCTGTAATCCCGCGCCTTTGGGAGGCTGAGGTGAATGGATTGCCTGAGCCCGCGGGTTCGA
>NW_007247321.1:674-4107 GCF_000164805.1 Carlito syrichta | reverse complement strand
GGAAGGCTGAGGTGGAAGGATCGCCGGAGCCCAGCAGGTCAACGCTGCGGTGGCCGGGAGCAGGCACTGCACTCCAGTCTGGGTGGCAGAGTGAGACTCCAATTCAAAAAAATAAAATTATGCCTGCTATAATGTTTAGATGAGTTTCCTTTCAACACTTGAAAATTACAATATTCTTGGTTGTTTTATTTATCAGTTCCCTTTCTCCAACTGCTGTTTGCATGTTGAGGGTACAGTGCAAGTCAAAAGATTTAAGTTGAAGTGATGCAAATAGTATAAGTGGTAGATATTGGAATTGGACAGTGTAAGAAAAATAGCCTGAGTGATTCATTTTCAAGAATTGCTTAACTAGTTTGCAGATATGGCAATCCCAGAAAGTACACTTTTCCAGAAAATCTCTGAGCAAACAAAACCCAAGAGAACCACCCCAACTTCTTAAAATTGTGGCTGGTCATCAGCCCTTTGTTATTTCTACTTCCTGGTTCTTCTCCCTCTTCAAGACATTTGGCGGGCCTTTTTCGTGGGCAGGAAAAAAGAAAGGGGACAATGAATACCTTATAAAGGAACAATAAAACTTAGGTGACTTCCGGGAAGAATGTATACCCCATAGCACTCAGCCAATGAGGAAATGGGGGAGGGACTTGCATACTAGGGAGTAAATTGTTTGCTGTAATCATTCCGGGTGTGCCGGCCTACCAGACACCTGGTCTTACAAGACTGCCATTAAAGTCTCGCTTTTGCTGCACTCCGTGTCCATCCTTTGATTTTGGACGGGTAAGTTTTGTTTCTCACAGACAGGTTGTACAGATATTTAAACATATTTTTTCTGTGTCTGGCTAAGAGTTAGATCCTTGGATATCAGCTAAAACTGTCAAAATTAAAGTTAGTTGTGAAAATTCAAGCCTTAGGAGGTATTCTTTATCTGAAAATCTGTAAGTATGATGCTAACTGTTCAGGCCCCCAGAAGAAAATGTGATGAATACGACTGCAAGAGCAGATTCAAATTTCCTAATGCATGTTTCCCAGTTGGAAACAAATCACTTTTATTACCTTTTTCATATTTTTCATTCGCAATTTGTGGACTCATAAATATTATACATAGTTAAAAACTGAATGAAATTCTATGATTTACTTTTTCATAAATATTTTAGAAAGTAATTGGCTTGTTCTTTGGTACTTTTACGATATTGAAGATGAAAAATATTATATAACCATTTTGATGGATTTTGAGGTTTTAAAAAATTTGTAGTGGGAAGTTGACTCTAGAATAATATGATTCCTGATGTGGTGTTGAAAACTTTTCCTTGGCCCTATGAAGGTTTGCTAAAAAATCAACTCACAAAAGGCAGATTAATAGGCAGAATTAATAGAGGAGAAATATACTAACATGCACAGGAGAGAACCCCATAGTGATTGCCCCAAATATGTCAATAGGGCCCAGATGCTTATATAGCCTTTTCTTCAGAAGGGAGAGTGGGGAATATAGATGATACTTTTGAGGGGCAATAAATAATTACTAGGAAGAAAGAACCAGGGGAACAAATGATTGTCTTTGGAAATTGATTATCTTGTGAAAGGGTCTGTTCAGGTGTGATTACATTACTCAGTCTTCTTTTCTACAATAGATAATTCGATAACAGGGAGGGGAAGGAAAAACAATTTCCTCCTTGGTGAGTCTATCCAGTTTGTTTTGAGTTGGAGTCTCACTCTGTCACCCAGACTGGAGTGCCGTGGCTGCTCCCGGCCACCGCAACCTCGACCTGCTGGGTTCCAGCGATCCTTCTGCCTCAGCCTTCCGAGTAGCTGGAACTACAGGCATGCACTACCATGCCCAGCTAATTTTTTGATTTATTGTAGAGATGAGGTCTCGCCAAGTTGCCCAGGCGGGTCTCGAACCCGCGGGCTCAGGCAATCCACTCACCTCAGCCTCCCAAAGTGCGGGATTACAGGTTGAGCCACCAAGCCTGGCTCTTTTTTTTAAACTGGGGTCTCACTCTGTCACTCAGGCTGGAGTGCAGTGGCATGCTCATGGCTCACCATAGCCTTGATCTCCTGGGCTAAGGTGATCCTTCCACCTCAGCCTCCTGAGTAGCTGAGATTTCAGGCACATACCCTACATCCGACTAACGTTTTGATTTTTTGTACAGAGGACGTCTTGCTATGCTGTCCAGGCTGAAGGCTCATATACATGGGTCTTAATCTTGTTCATGAAGTAGGAGCCCTCATGGCTCCACCTCTGTTTTTTTTTTTTTTTTTTCTGAGTTGGAGTCTCATTGTGTCGCCCAGGCTGGAATGCAGTGACATGCTCATGGACACACCAGCGTTGACCTGATTTATTTATTGTAGAGACAAGGTCTCACCAAGTTGCTGGGGCGGGTCTCGAACTCGCGGGCTCAGGCAATCCACTCACCTCAGCCTCCCAAAGTGCTGGGATTACAGGCTGAGCCACTGAACCCGGTCTAGTATCTGTTAATCTCTAAGGGTCTTTGATTCAAAATGCCGACTATCTCAGGGTGCCATATTTTGGGGTGGCATGTTTTGATTTCCTTCAATGTCTAAATAGTACTTTTTCTATCCTCACTCTCACTTTAATGTACACATTCCATTCATTAATTGAATTATATATGACACGTGAGATGGGGGTAGGGATAGGATTCTTTTTTTTTGTTTGAGTTGGAATCTCACTTTGTCACCCGTGCTGGAGTGCAGTGGCATGTTCATGGCCACCACAGCCTCTACCTGCTGGGCTCAGGTGATCCTTCTGCCTCAGCCTTCCAAGTAGCTGAAATCACAGGTGCACACCATCACACCTGGCTAATTTTTGGATTTATTGTAGAGGTGAGGTCTTACCAAGTTTCCCAGGCTGGTTTCGAACCCTGGTACTCAGGCAATTCTCTTGGCTTCACCTCCCTAAGTGTTGGGATTACACGCATGAGCCACCCTGTCTGGCAGGTGGGTAGGATTTTTAGCAAAAGCTGCTCTTTTAAGAGTGTAAGAGAGAGATACTAGTATGTTAAACAAAATGTTTGGTTACTAGAGGCTTTTGAGTTTGCTGATTTAGAAGAAGATATACTGCTGAAATTTTAACATTCATCTGCTTGGGATATTGGAAATAAATCCAAGGACTTTTATCTTTTTATTTTTTATTTTTGAGTTGGAGGCTCACTCTGTCACTCAGACTGGAGTGTAGTGGCTCACTCCTAGCCAGTGCAGCCTTAACCTGCTGGGCTCAGGCAATCCCTCCTCCTCAGCCTTCCAGCTTCAACCTTCCAAGTAGCTGGAACTACAGGTGTGCACTATCATGCCCAACTAATTTTTTTTTTAATTTATTGTACAGACGAGGTATCGCCAAGTTGCCCGGGCCGGTGTCAAACCTGCAGACTCGGGCAATTCACTCGCCTCGGCCTCCCAAAGTGCTGGAATTACAGGCCGA
>NW_007247321.1:0-654 GCF_000164805.1 Carlito syrichta | reverse complement strand
TCGCCGGAGCCCAGCAGGTCGAGGCTGCGGTGGCCGGGAGCAGCCATTGCACTCCAGTCTGGATGACAGAGTGAGACTCCAACTCAAAAAAAAAAAAGAAGAGGTTGTAGTTAAAACAACTCATCATGTAAACCTCACAAACGGAGCATAGAGTTGCAATGGCCCATAAAGCTAACACTCTGCTCTAACTGTGCCCTGGTACTAATTGCTTTACTGCCAATATCTGCTTTCCCCAGACAGCATCCCAAAGCTATGTGACTGATAACTCCTAGTATTGACTGTCGGTGTTTGCTTTCCTAAGACTGCATTTCAGAGACAAGTGATAAACAACTCCTAAGAGAGACAGGTTTAGTGCGGACATCTGTACTTCAAGGCCATAGGACCAGCAGCCCCAACAGTGTTGACAACTGCATCTCAAGGCCAGGTGACCCACAGCCCAAACTCCCTAAACTGCTTCTCAGCGCCCAATTAACCTCAACTGGGGTTATATAAGTGGCCTGCAAGAGAACAAAGGTGCTGGTTTCTCTCTATAGAGCCAGCCCCCCTCCCCCCCTTTTCTGTTCTTTTATTTATTTATTTATTTATTTATTTTTATTTTGAGTTGGAGTCCCATTCTGTCCCCCAGACTGGAGTGCAGTGGCCGCTCCCGGCCAC
>NW_007247320.1:67168-92119 GCF_000164805.1 Carlito syrichta | reverse complement strand
GTTTAGTACTTTCTGAGTGTTTCATGTAGAGATGGTTTTGTGGCTGCATAAGTTCTTAGGGATTGGATATCTGGGAAAGATTTTAATTCTCCCTCACTGATGAAGCTTAGCTTGGCTGGGTAGGTTATTCTTGGTTGAAATTGTTTATCCTTTAGGACTTTGAAGATAGGGCTCCAAGCTCTCCTAGCCTGCAGGGTTTCTGCAGATAAATCTGCTGCTATTCTGATTGGTCTTCCATGGTGGGTGATCTGGCCTTTTTCTCTTGCTGCCTTTAGGATTTTTTCTTTTGTGCCTACTTTATTTAGGCGAATTATTATGTGTCTAGGAGTTGGTCTTCTCATTTGTTGTCTTGCGGGGGTTCTCTGAGTCTCTTGTGTTTGAATTTTTGTATCACTGATTAGATAAGGGAAATTTTCTTGAATGATCTCGTGGAAAGTTTGTTCCAATGTGGTCTCTGTTTCTCTTTCTGCCTCAGGGAGTCCGATTATTCTTAGGTTAGGCCTCTTGAGGTAGTCACTCATCTCTTGAAGGTTTTGTTCTGTCTTTTTTAGCTTATTTTCTGTGTTTTTAAGAGTTTGGGTTATTTCTATATTTTGGTCCTCAAGGTCTGAGATTCTTTCTTCTGCTTGGGTAATTCTGCTTTCCATGCTTATCAAATTTGTTATTTATTTCATTCACAGTATTTCTTTATTACTGTTATCTCAAATATCAGCTTCCTTCCTAGTTTCTTCTTGTGTCTCCTCAATTCTTTTTAGTCTCTCCATTATTGTTTTGATATCTACATTTGCATTTTGAGAGCCTTCATTCTGGGGACTTTTCATTGTTTGTATTCCAAAGTCAATTTTCTCAGTGTCTGCTCTCCCAGGCGTCTGGGAGAGACCCATACTTCTTTTGGTTTTTCTCATTTCTGTAGATTTTCTCCCTTTACCCCTTTCCCTCCCCCTCTTCAATTCTGTTTTGAGGGAAGGTGGGGTTGTTTTTATTTCTCTTCTGCAATGACCTGTTCTTCCTTATGAGGGTCTTCTGGTTTTGTTCACTTTTCCCTCTGCTTTACAGTCTGTCTATTCAGCAGTTTGCAGTCTTGGTCCGTTCAGAGAATCTCACCAGTTCACCTATGCCGTCGCCATCTTGCCCCATCTCCCCTGATGTGTTTTTCTAAAAAAATTTATCTGTCTTTATTTAGCATGCCAATATACTATCTTGGTAATTAATTAATATTTATAGTTTTCAAAATATGCTGAGTAGTTTCCAAGAAAAATGCTTCTGGATGTGTATACTAAAGTATGTGCAGAACCATTGAAACAGGCGGCTTTATAATTTTATAATTTTCAAATTCAGAAGTTCTGATACTATTTCATCAAGTTACCAAAAATGGAATCTCCTTTGTAATCCATGATTTTAGATGGTTTGAGTTTATGAAGTAAAGGACTTATTTGCCATTTCAGTTCCTATAGCTACCAAGGTTGGAATTATAGAACTGACAGATAACCTGATACTATTGTACATATGAGAAATATTCTGGTCTTGACAAAGATTACAAAGCTAAGAAGAGATGCAGCCTGGATTACAAACTGGCTCTCATGTACTAGGTGCTCCAGAAAGGTCTATTGGGCTAAAATAAGAGAAACATCACAAAGAACTCTAGTCTTATTTGAGACCTTGGTTTTATGTTGTTTGACAGCATTGGATGTGTTTCACAGACACATTGTGGTTCACAGACAAATCTAGTGACTCTGATGCTTTGGAATAAAAATCATTCACATTATTGTAATTTATCACTGATCACCGGTGTTGTTTATGCTTCTTTTCTCCTGGCTGTTTGGACTCGGGCAACTTTTCCTCCTGCTCTTCTATGCTCAAAACATCTGCATCAAGGATACCCATTCTTGTTTGAAATTCACAATCAGCAGAGGAAACTAACACATTATCAATATCTATAAAACAATTAACATTTGAGTATGGAATAGTTTGTTTCTCTTTGCACCTCATTCCAGTCAGAGTCATCATGTATCTTCTGTTCATCTGTTCTAACATCAGCTTTTGCAAAGCATTTGTGAATTACTTCTGATGTGTCTATGCCCTAGATAACAATAAGATTTCGTATTACATCAAGAACATGTCATTTCTGTACATCTGTGATAGGAACTCTGCTTCTCATAATGTACCAAGCATATCCAGCATTCAAATTTTGATTATTTGTTATATCTCAGTTTAATGGCTGCATGTAGCCATGATGCTAGCAGGCAAAAAAACTTTTTTTTTTCAGGCCACAGACTTATTTTAATCTAAACCTTCAGTGATTATGTGCAGCTATCAGTATTAGTATTCATTTTTTTCTCTAATTTTAGGAACCATTTCCTAAACAACCTGCCAGATGTCAGTGCATTTTTGTTAATTTTATATACACATAGTTGTGTATATAAAGGGAATTTTTAAATGTTCATATAAGTGATTTTAATTTCTTGTTCAGAACTCAGTGCTCTAGCAAAGGACCAATCTCTCTTTACATATTTATTTTTCTCCAGGGCAATATTCTTATGTCAGGGCATGCCTCTGGTTTGGTTGCATATTATAGATGTGCATGTGCCACACGAGCATATCTGCTCAGATTTGCTTCCCATTTTCAAGAAGATCTTCAGCAGAGTTGTTGTAGATGCTTCGTCTTTTTGGTGAAGTGATATGATATTGTGATAATGCTGAAAGCATTGTCAGTAGCCATAAAGACTTGACATCAACTTCCATCTGGAGAGCAATTTCATTAGCCTTTTCTAAAACCAGTGAACATCCAGATATAGAAATACTTGTTCTGGTTTGACAAAATTATTTAAGCATTTTGTTTACTAAGTTAGCATGTTTTACTCCTCCCATTCTGCTACCAATTTTATTTCCCTTTGTTGCTTATCTTTTTATTTTTTCCTGATTTTTAAGAAATGTATGGAATATTCATAAGGAAATTCCAAATTCTGAGACCATTTCACTTTTTGACTTTTCTTTCTTACCCACTAACTTCTAGCTTTGGAGAAATTGGGAGTTCACCATATTTTTTCTTTAATGTCACGACTAACATTTTGCATGGAGCATAACAGAAAAGACTTGCTTCACAGAATCATTCTAAAAAGGAAAAAGACAGAAGGCAAGCCTGAAGCTTAGCGCAGAAGGTGGGAGTGCAGCACTGAGGAGGCAACTCATTTTCTTGTTTCTAAGTTTCTAAAAATAACAAAGACAATGTCAACTTGCTCTGTAAGGGCTAATTTGAATTACCTTAATAACCAAGTCAAAAATAAGGGATACTAATGACTTTGAGGTAGATGCTGCTATCAGATAGCATGATTCAGATTAAGACATAAGAATGATGAAACTGAAGGAAAACACTGTGGTTTTTTTTATTGTTTTTTGTTTGTTTGTTGTTAGTTTGAGTTTCACTCCTTCGCCCTGACTAGAGTACAGTGGCACACTCATGGCCACCCCAGCGTTGACCTGCTGGGCTCTGGCGATCCTTCTGCCTCAGCCTTCCAAGTAGCCGGAACTTCAGGCACACACTACCACGCCCGGATAATTTTTTTTTAAATTTATTGTAGAGACAAGGTCTCGCCAAGTTGCCCGGGCTGGTCTTGAACCCACGGGCTCAGGCAAACCGTGCCCCCCCACCTCCCAAAGTACTGAGATTACAGGTTGAGCCACCGAGCCTGGCCAGCACTGTTTTGAAATTTCCTCCCTTAAAATTCTGATGGGAGTTTAACAACGATTCCAATTCAAAGTTCTAAGCATAAAATCCAGTTATTTCCCATCTGTTGACTTTTTTCTTTAATTTAACATAAAGAATCCATACTCTGATGGAATAATGAGCCACAAAACTAATGTCCTCATGAAAAAAAAGACCTGTACTTGGTATTAGATTTTTTCCACCTTGGCTCATTTCAAATTTTTCAGGATTTTGACTAAAAAGCCTTCAGTGTTTAACACAATATTTGCTGGTGGAAGGGGCTGGATCTGTTTCTCTGCTTATATACTGATCTTTGTCATCAATCACTTTTATAATGAGAAACCAGTTGGGACACATCGCCAAATCTTCCCCACTTCCACCTCTTTCCTAGTGAGAATTAAGATATTCATATAAATTATTCTTACAAGTGCAGTTTAAAAATATATCTCCACATCAGTGTCATATAGCAAGTTCATGATTTTCACCTTGAAACAGACCATGTTCTCATCTTTTGGTGCACTAGAGGGATTGGGCATGGCACCCTCCCTATCGTTCTTTTCATTCCTGCGGAGATTGGACTCTAGGACTGGTCCCCTTAAATACTGAATGTGGCCCCTGAATGCAAGGTCCTGGCCCAGGTTCAGGAAAGTGGCGGGAAGTGGACTGATCCTATGAGCTTCTTTGAGGAGCAAGGGGACGAGGTTGGCTTTGGTTTTCTTTTGTCTCTTTTCAACCCAGCTCAGGATTTACATGGGTCACTTCTGTCAAAGAAAGGAGAGTTTTAAAAACAATCCATAGACACCTCCATAGTGTAGATATATGTAGGGACATAGTGAACAATGGTGGGATAAACGTAGGTTTAAAGAGGTTGAGTAACTTAATAGCAAAGCTGAAGTTCAAATCCAATGTCTATTTTGACTCTAAAGTACCCTTTATAAAACATAGCTTCCTCAGAGGCCAAGTCCAAACTGATTTTACAGGTGAACCGCATCTTAAAGGATGAGTGGAGCAAATATGTAATAGGGAAAAGGTTGCGGCTTATGTAATAAATCCCACAAAAGGGAACTCTTGTTTCAGTCATTAAGGTGACATGATTCAGTTGTCCAGACTTACTGAGAGAGTCATTCATACAATTTTAGCTTGACCAATTAGAAAGTCCAGCCTTTAGAAGCTATCACCATGACTTTATTTTTCACTGTTTTGTAATTAAACAGAGCAGTTTAGTTCAACAAACTTTTACTGAGGCATCATGTGCCAGGAAGTATGCTAAGTGCTAGAGATACATGCTCTCAAGGAACTTAAAAAATGTACATATTTGATTCATTAACTGTATGGTAAAGTGGAAAAACATGTGAACATAACAGTCCTTGTGTACTGGTTTTTGTTACAACTCTGCCACTGTCATATGACTTCACTTTTCTGACTCTCATTTGTAAAATTATGAGGTTGTATTAGCTGGTCTTTAAGAATTTTTCCAGTTTTAAATTTTTACAATCTGTCTATATTGGGGTCTGGCAAAGAGTTTCCTTTAAGTGATTGCTTTTCTCTTCCAAATGTTGCTGCATTCTACTTTTTTTTTTGTACTTTATATAGAGGAGTAAACCTGTTGTCTTTCACTTTCTTTTGGTTGGCAAGTACAGGGATTGATAGAGACAGAAATAGTATTACAATTTTTATTGTTCAAGAAGGACCATGCCCTAGGAAACTTGCTTTGTTATATGATCATGAAAAAGTGAGTGTAAATGTTCATTCACCATGGATTTCCTCCTAGACTAAAACAGTGGACTAAACTTTGATTAAAACACTGATTCCTAAATATTCACTGTATCAATGAGATACTTTGGAATCACCCAGGGTGTTAGCTGTTAGCATAGATTCCTGATCTACAAAATCACATTTTTGAGGGTGCAAAATGGGGATCTGTATTTGCAGCAAGAGACCCAGGTAATTCTGATAAGCAATCAGGTTTAGAAAATGCTGGAAAAGCTGAGACTGTGAGAACCTGTTTATTTTATTTTATCTTTTTAAATTTTATTTGTTTATTTATTATCTTAAAGATATGGGGTACAATTCAGGGTTAGGTATACAAATGTTCGTTATGCAGGTACCATTGTTGATGGGGTGTGCCCTTCCCTCCCCTGGCAGTTTCCCTCAATTGCCAATCTCAACCCCTCTCCCCTGGCAGTTTCCTACTACTGCCAATCCCTTTCTTATAGTATTATGATAATTGTTCAAGGTCCACTGATAAGTGAGAACATATGGTACTCTCTTCTTTGTTTCTATGATAGATCACTGAGTATGATCGACTCTAAATCCATCCAAGTTGCTGCGAAGTCCATATGTTGGTCCTACTTTATGGCTGTACCACATTTTTTATATCCAGTCCAGCTTCATTGGGCAGCATGGTTGATTCCATGTTTTTGCTATTGTGAATAGAGCTGCAACAAACATGCATGTGCAGGTATCTTTTCAGTAGAATGACTTGAGTTCCTCTGGGTGTATTCCCAATAAGGGGATTGCTGGGTCATATGGAAGGTCAATTTCTAGTTCTTTCAGAAATTGCCACACTGTCTTCCAAAGAGGTTGTACTAATTTGCATTCCCACCAGCAGTGTAGAAGCGTTCCTTTTACTCCGCATCCTCACTAGCATCTGTTGTTGTTTGTTTTATTAATGATGGTCATTCTTACAGGAGTTAGATGGTATCTCATTGTGGTTTTGATTTGCATTTCTCTGATGATGAGTGAGGATGAGCACTTTTTGATGTGTCTGTTGGCTGTCCGTATATCTTCTTTTGAGAAGTGTCTATTCATGTCTTTTGCCCCCTTTTTAATGGGGCTGTTTGTTTTTTTTCTTTCGATGCATTTGAGTTCCTTGTAGATGCTAGACATTAGACCTTTGTAAGATATATAGTTGGGGCTGTTTGTTTTTTTCCTTTCGGTGCATTTAAGTTCCTTGTAGATCTTAGACATTAGGCCTTTGTCAGATATACAACTGGCAAATATTTTTTCCCGTTCTGTGGGCTGTCTCCACACTCTCTTGATGGTTTCTTTTGCTTTTCAGAAGCATGTCAGTTTGATGAGGTCCCACTTGTCTATCTTATTTCTTATGGTATGGGCACTTGGGATTTTGATCAGGAATTGGTTGCCAGTTCCAATTTCCATAAGGGTATCTCCTGCATTTTCTAAGATTCTCATAATTTGAGGTTTTACATTTAGGTCTTTGATCCATTTAGAGTTAATTTTTGTGTATGGCGATAGGTAGGGGTCCTATTTCAATCTTCTGCATGTGATCAGTCATTTTTCCCAGCACCATTTACTGAATAGGTTCTCCTCTCCCCAGTGGTTGTTATTGGAGGCTTTCTCAAAGATGAGTTGGTTGAGAAACTGAGGCTTTGCTTCCAGGATCTCTATCCTGTTCCATTGGTCTGTATGCCTATTCTTGTACCAGTACCAGGCTGTTTTGATTATTGTAGCCTTATAGTAAAGTTTGGAGTCTGGAAGTGTGATGCCTCCTGCTTTGTTTCTTTTACTAAGGATTGTTTTGGCTATTCGTGGTCATTTATGTTTCCATATGAATTTCTTTATTGTCATTTCCAGGTCTGGGATTGTGCTTTATTTGGTTCTCCACCTGCTTGTTGTTGGTGTATAAGAATGCAGCTGTCTTTTTCACATTTATTTTGTACCCTGAGATTTTGCCAAAGTCCTTTATCAGTGCATTCAAGTTTTTGACAGATTCTCTTGCATTTTCAAGGTATAGGATCATATCATCAGCAAAGAGGGATAACTTAAATTCCTCTTTTCCTATTTGGATACCCCTGATTTCCTTCTCTTGTCTAATTGCTCTAGCTAGGACTTCCAACATAATGTTGAATAAGAGTGGTGAGAGTGGGCAGGTTTGTCTTGTTCCAGCGTTCAGGGAAAATGTTTCCAGTTTCTGTCCATTTAACAATATGCTAGCTGTGGGTTTATTGTAGATGGCGCTTACTATTTTGAGATATGTTCCTTCTGTACCTAGGTGTTTGAGGAATTTTATCAAGAAGGGATGCTGGATTTTAGCAAAAGCTTTTCCTATATCTAATGATATAATCATGTGGTTCTTGTTTTTACATCTGTTGATGTATTTAATTACATTTATAATCTTGTGGATGTTGAACCAGCCCTGCATCCTGGGAGTGAATCCTACTTGGTCATGGTGGATGATTTTTTGAGATGTGTTTTTGGACCAAATTTGCTAGAATCTTGTTGAGGATTTTAGCATCTATGTTCATAAGAAATATTGGCCTGTAGGAGAACCTATTTATTTAACCCCCAAATCTCAAAACAGGATCAGATGTAATTATAAGCTGGGGTCAGATTTTTCAATTTGCAGTAGTGCCTACCAGCATTAACAATATGAACTCTGAACATTCTTTAGTAAAATAAACAGAGTCTAAAGCTCATTGTTTTCAAAACTGTTCAAAACTTGCTTTCATTTAGTGTTATGAAAGTTTATTTAGTAAAGTAATGCATGATCAATAATAGAAAATCAGAAAATGCCAATAGGTAATAAGAAAAATATTAAAATCAACCTTACTCCAACTTTTTAGGATACATAACTCACAAGACAATATATCTATATATAGAATATGTATGTATAGATATGTGTATTTGTGGATACAGTTATTTTTATTTTTTTCTGGGTGCTTGTGATAGATGTATAGTAAAGAAAAAGTCATTATACCATTGAAATGGTCACCAGTAAATTGACTACTTATAAAATTAGTCCTCAAAAATCCCTTCCTGCTGAACAATAGCATCTATATCTTCCATCATATCACTGGTTTTTTATTAACTATTGGATTCTAACAATGAAAAAAATACATGTTAACTGCAAAGTAAAATTATACATCTTGCCAAAGATACAGAATATTATAAAGTTAGAAGTGGTATTAGATAAATGTTTCGATACATTGATGCCATTGAAATATGTTTAAGATCAGTTAACAATTGAAGTGAGGAAGATCTACATGGATAATGAGTGATGAGTATTTTGAATATCAGATTAATGAGAGGCCTTTGGAAGAAACAATGAATTGTTCAAATGTTTTGACAAAATTGACCCTCTTTATGATAGAAGAATCACAAATGGGGTCAAGGATACTGTGTCATTCAATACTTTTGAAGTACCCCAAATTCCTGGAATAGTTATTTCGTTTTTGTCCATTTTAAAAATTAGTGGATAGCTGCAATTAAAACCTAAAATATTTAAAATGAGATTAAAAAGCTTATTTAATATTGTTTGTTTTATTTTCTTTAGATAGAGTCCCAAATAAAACCTTTTCTCTATGTTTGTGATGAAATTTTGTTCTCCTTTTAGGTTTATTACCTTCTGTGGCATTTTCAGTGCCAGTGGTCCTTGGATAATAAAAACGTTCTGTGTATGTGTGTGCATGGCATTTTTTTTTTTTTATTAATCGAAGACTAGAACTCAGCAATGTCAGGGCTATAAATATAAGTTTGTGAGTTGTGAGCTTCTAGTTGGAATTTAAACCCACAGAAAGGAATGAGATCATCTAAGTTAGAAGTATATAGGAGAGGATCCAGCATCTAGCCTAGAATACCTCCAATATTCAGAGGTCTTATAGAGAAAAAGGAACCAGCACAGGAAAAATTTTAAAAGTGTGTTCAGAGAGGTAGGAGGAAATCCAGGTGGAAGGAAAACCAGGTAGAAGTGGCTTCACAGAGGCTGAAATAGGAGTCTTTCAAGAAGAGCTTGATCAGATATACATACTGATCAGATCAAGCTCCTCTTGATCACCATATACATATATATCTGATCAAGCTCCTCTTGAGCAGTCTCTCTCCCTCTCTCCCTCTTCCTCTCTCTCTCCCTCTCCCTCCCTCTCTCTTTCTCTCTCTCTCTCTCTCTCTCTCTCTCTCTGTGTGTGTGTGTGTGTGTGTGTGTGTGTGTGTGTGTGTGTGTGTGTGTATTGCTAAAAGGTTGAGTGTTGAGTAAGAATATTATGGAAAATGTTAATTTGACTTGGGACCATGCATTCTGTTATTGGTGATGTTTTCTAGTGCCATTTTATTGGAATTGTGGGAATGAAAGCAACATCAAACAGGTAGTGAAGTAGGGACAGTTTGTGTAGACAATTCTTTTTGAGAAGTTTTACTGGGAAGGGAGCAAGAAATGTTATAGCTAAAAGGAGATGTAAGGTCCAGGGAAGGATTTCGTGTAAGCTAGGGGATTCTAGATCAAATTTGTACATAAGAAAGATTTGAAAGAGAGGGGAAAATAGGTGGTACAGGAGAGAGAGGATAGACTAGAGAAAACAAGGCAAGAGGGGATGGGATGAAGGCATGGGCCTTTGTTAAGTGAAGGATTCCTTCTTCGTAAGAAGATAACAAGGAATACAAGTTCATTAGCTGAGAATAAATTGGGAAAGGTATTAGTGGTTTGGAGAAAGAGAAATAATTATGGACTAAATATCTCAAAGAGAGGGAAGAGTGAACTTAGGGAAAAGTGGTAAGATTGTTTGACAGTATATTCATTTGAAATTTGTGAACACGAATTTATTGTAAAACATGGTGGGATTATATTTTTCCTATGATGTTCAGCAGAACTAGGGCAGGCACAGAAAAGGCAGATATAATTACTAATAAATTAAACTCTTATAAAAGTATATTGTTTATTTTTATTTTAAAATTTTTTATTGCTGTTTTTTATTTCATTTTGTGAATTACTTGTTCTGTTTTGGTTTGTTTTTCTATTGATATATTTTTTAAAAATATTTTTTGGTATATTTTATGTCTTTGCAAAGATTCTTTATAAGGCAAAGACATTAACTATTGATTGCAGATAGTTCCCAGTTTGTCATTTTTTAGAGCCTATTTTTTAAGGAAAAGATTAAAATGAGATGATTATATTTCAGTTGGCCTAAGTTTTCGTGCTTTTGAAGTGCAAGGTATAATGAACTGCTTTTGTTTTATTCCAGTGTTCTTTTGTTTTGTTCTCTCCAGCTCAGAAGTAGGGTTTTGTGGTTATAACTTCATCCATCATTCAGAAAGCAAATTTTTTCCAGGTAAAAATTAGAGATAAGAGAATATATGGGGAGGTATGATAAAAATATTTAACACATAGTATACTGCAGGATATACAGAAATTTAGCAGAACAGGATTCCCCTACTGTGTTGCTGAATCTCGGGGATGGTCAATGGGCAGGAATAACAAGGAGCCATTCAGAAGGCTCAAGGCAGAAACTAAACAGTACCTTTATCCAAGATTGCAAGTATTGGTGAGACTTTAATGGTGTTTTCTGGCTAAATACCAGCCTGTGAATAGAAATGATATTCTCTAAATTTGGGTTGCAGTTGTTGCTGACTTTTTCCTATATACCACATTACTTGGGAGGTTTTCAAATTAGAGAGGCATCTTTAGATATTCATTCTTTTTTTCCTTTTGATTTTGTCTTATTTTAAAGCTGTGGGGTACAATTCAGAGTTAGGTATACAAATGTTCATTATACAGGCACCCTTGTTGATGAGGTGTGCCCCCCCTTCCCCAGGCAGATTCCCCGCTCCCCTCCTGGCAGTTTCCTGCTACTGTCAATTATTTTCTTATAGTATTAAGATAATGTGTTCAAGGTCCGCTTATGAGTGAGAACATGTGATACTCAGTTCTTTGTTTCTGTGAAGGATCACTCAGTATTATAGACTCTTTAAGTACATCTGGGTTGTTGTGAAGTTCATGATTTTGTTCTTTATGACTGCGTAATACTCCATCGTGTATATGTACCACATTTTTTATCCAGTCCTCTTTTGATGGGCAACATGGTTGGTTCCATGTTCTTGCTACTGTGAACAATGCTGTGATAAACATACATGTGCAGGTATCTTTTTTATAGAGTGATTTGAGTTCTTCCAGGTATAGTACCAGTAGGGGGATTGCGGGGTTGTATGGAACATTGATTTTTTAGATCTTTTAGGAATTGCCACACTGTTTTCTTCAAAGGTTGTACTGTTTACACTCCCACAAACAGTGTAGAAGTGTTCCCTTTTCACCGCATCCTCTCCAGCATCGTTGTTTTTTGAGTTATTGAAGATCACCATCCTGATTGGAGTTAGGTGGTATCTCAGTGTAGTTTTAATTTGCATTTCTTTGATGACTAGTGACGCTGAACATTTTTTCATGTACCTGATGGCTGCTCATATGTCTTCTTTTGAGAACTGTCTATTCATATATTTTTCTCACTTTGTAATGGGGCTGTTTATTTTTTTCTTTTCAACATGTTTGAGTTCTTTGTAGATCCTAGATGTTAGGCCTTTGTCAGACATACAGTTGGCAAATATTTTTTCCCAGTCTGTGGACTGTCTCTCTGCTCTCTTGATTATTTCTTTGGCTTTGCAGAAGCGTGTCAGTTTGATGAGGTCCCACTTGTCTATCTTATCTCTTATGGCATGGGCGCTTGGGATTTTGATCAGGAATTGGTTGCCAGTTCCAATTTCCATAAGGGTATGTCCTGCATTTTCTAAGGTTCTTATAGTTTGAGGTTTTACATTTTGGTCTTTGATCCATTTAGAGTTGGTTTTTTTGTATGGTGACAGGTAGGGATCTTGTTTTAATCTTCTGCATGTTGTCAGCCAGTTTTCCCAGCACCATTTACTGAACAGGTTCTCCTACCCCAGTCATTGGTGGTGGAGACTTTCTCGAAGATGAATTGGTTGAGAAATTGAGATTTTGCTTCTGGAGTCTCTATCCTGTGCCATTGGTCTATATGCCTGTTCTTGTACCAATAACAGGCTGTTTTGATTATTGTAGCTTTATAATAGAGTTTAAAGTCTGGGAGGGTGATACTTCCTGCTTTTTTTTTTTTTCTGAGGATTGTTTTGGTGATTCGTGGTCATTTGTTTCCATATGACTTCTGTATTGTTGTTTCCAGGTTTGAGAAGAATGCTGCTGGCAATTTAATGAGTATTGCAATCTGTAGATTGCCTTGTGTAGGATAGACCTCTTAACAATGTTGATTCTTCTAATCCATGAGCATGGAATATTTTTCCATTTGATTGTGTCATTTTTTATTTCTTTGAGCAGTGTTTTGTAGTTTTCATTGTAAAGGTCTTTCATGTCTCTGGTTAGGAAGATGCCAAGATTTTTTTTTTTTTTCTGGCTATTGTAAGTGGGATTGTGCTTTTTATTTGGGTTTCTATTTGTTTGTTGGTGGTGTATGGAAATGTAACTGTCTTTTGCACAGTGATTTTATACCCTAAGACTTTGCAAAAGTTCTTGATCAGTGCAAGGAGGTTTTTGACAGATTCTCTTGGGTTTTTGAGGTATAGAATCATGTCATCTGCAAAGAGGGATAACTGGACTTCCTCTTTTCCTATTTGGATACCGCTGGTCTCCTTCTCTTGTCTGATTGCTCTAGCAAGGACTTCCAAAACTATATTGAAAAGGAGGGGTGAGAGTGGGCATCCTTGTCTTCTGGTTTTCAGGGAGAAAGGTTCCAATTTCTGTCTGTTTAGCAGTATGCTGGCCGTGAGTTTCTCATAGATGACTCTTAATATTTTGAGGTATGTTCTGTCTATGCCTAGATGTTTGAGGGTTTTTATCAAGAAGGGGTGCTGGATTTTATCAAAATATTTTTCTACATTTAATGATATAATCATGTGGTTTTTGTTTTTATATCTGTTGATCTATTTAATTACATTTATGGTCTTATGAATGTTGAACCAGCCCCGTATCCTGGGGATGAAGTCTACTTGGTCTGGTGGATGATTCTTGAGATGTGTTGTTGAATTCGATTTGCTAGGATCTTGTTTAGAATTTTAGCATTAATGTTCATCAAGGATATTGGCCTGTAGTTCTCTTTCTTTGTTGAATCCTTCCCTGTTTGGGTATCAATTTGATTTTAGCTTTGTAAAATTATTTGGGAAGAGTCCCATCTTTCTCAATTGCCTGGAATACTTTCAGTAGGATTGGTATCAGTTTCTCCCTGTATGTTTTGTAGAATCCTGCTGGAAGGTCATCTGGTCCAGGACTTTTTTTGTAGGTAATTTTCTTATGACATAGTTAATTTCCTGGATTGTTATTAGTCTGTTTAGTGTCTCAATTTCTCCTTGTTTCAACTTGTGGAGGTTGTGTGATGTCAGAAAGTCCTCCATTTCCTTCAGGTTTTCACGTTTGTTTCTATATAAGTGTACATTGTAGTCTCTGATAATCTTTTGTATTTCTTTGAGATCAGTTGTGACTTGACCTTTTGCATTTCTGATTGTGTTTATTTGGGCTTTTTCTCTTTTTTTCTTGATCATTCTAGCTAGGGGACCATCAATCTTGTTTATCCTTTCAAAGAACTAGCTTTTTGTTTCATTGATTTTTTTATATTATCTTTTTGTCTTCTATGTCCCTAATTTGGGTTTTTACTTTTGTGATCTGGATTCTTCTGCTGAAGTTAGGGTTTTGGTGGTCTTGCTTTTCCAGCTCCCTTAGGTGATTTGTTAGGCTGTTTATTTGTGATCTTTCCTCTTTCTTCATATGTGTTTGTAGAGATAGCAATTCCTCTCTTAGTACTGTTTTCATGGCCCAGAGGTTTTGGTAAGATGCTTCTTCATTTTCATTTGTTTCCAGATATCTTTTAATCTTTGTTTTAATTTCCATGTTGACCCAGGTGTGGCTTAGCATCATACTGTTTAGTGTCCATGTCTTTGTGGGTTTCTGGGGAGCTTTGTTGGTGTTGATATTTATTTTTATTCCACTGTGGTCTGAGAAGGTACATGGAAGGATTTCAACATTGTGAAACTTATTTACGCTTGATTTATGACCGAGGATGTGGTTGCTCTTAGAGTATGTTCTATGTGGTGATGAGTAGAATGTATATTCTTTGTTTGTTGGGTGGAGTGTTCTGTAGCTATCAATTAACTGCATTTGGTCAAGTGTCACGTTGAGGTTCTGGATCTCCTTGTTGATTTTTTTGTCTTGATGATCTGACTAGGGTCATGAGTGGGGTATTTAAGTCCCTAGCTATGATAGTGTTAGAGTCAATATCTTTTTTTAGTTTACCCAGAAGCTGGTTGATGAAAGCTGGTGCTCCTATGTTGGGTGCATATATGTTTAGGATGGATATTCCTTGTTGATGGATTGAACCTTTTATCATTATGTAGTGACTTTCCATATCTTTTTTAATTTTTGATAGCTTAAAGGGTATTTTGTCTGGTATTTAGATTGCAACTCCTGCATTCTTTTGTGTTCCATTTGCCTGAAATTTTGTTTCCCATCCTCTTACTTTGAGTCTGTGAGTGTCCTTTCTGGTGAGATGAGTCTCTTGGAGACAATATATTACTGCCTCATGATATTTTATCCATTTTGTCATTCTGTGTCTTTTCAGTGGTGCATTTAGTCCATTCACATTCAGGCTAATTATTGAAATGTGAGAGTTTATCCCTGTCATGAAGTTCTTATAGAACCTGTTTGTTGTTGCTGTTTCTTTTATTTCTTTTGATTTTGGGGTTGATTCATGTGTGTTTTCAATCTTTTTCCTACATTCTTGTGAAGGAAGTTGTTGTTCTTTTTTTTCTTTCTTCTGTGTTTAATACTTTCTTAAGTGTTTCTTGTAGAGCTGGTCTAGAAGCAGCATAAGCTCTTAGGGATTGAATGTCTGGGAAAGATTTTAATTCTCCATCACAGATGAAGCTTAGCTTAGCTGGGTAGGTAATTCTTGGTTGAAATTGTTTATCTTTGAGAACTTTGAAGATTGGGCACCAAGCTCTCCTCACCTGAAGTGTTTCTGTGGATAGGTCTGCTGCCATTCTAATAGGTCTTCCCCTGTAGGTAGTCTGATATTTTTCTCTTGCTGCCTTTAGGATTTTTTCTTTTATACCTACTTTGTTTAGCTGAATTGCTATGTGTCTAGGAGTTGGTCTACTCATTTGTCATCTTACAGGGTTTCTCTGAATCTCTTGTGTTTGAATGGTCACATCACTGATGAGATGGGGGAAGTTTTCTCAGATAATTTCATGGGATGTTTGTTCCAGGGTGGTTTCTGTCTCTCTTTCTGCGCCTCGAAGTCTAATTAATCTTAGGTTCAGCCTATTGAAATAATCACTCATCTCCTGAGGATTTTGCTCTTTTTAAGCTTCTTTTCTATGTTTTTGACAGTTTGGGTTAGTTCCATATTTTGCTCCTCAAGTTCTGAGATTCTTTCTTCTGGTTGGCTAATTCTGCTTTCCATGCTTATAAGTTTGTTATCTATTTCATTCACTGTATTCTTTTTTTTTTTTTTTTTAGTTAGAGTCTCACTCTGTCACCCAGACTGGAGTGCAGTGGCTGCTCCCGGCCACTGCAGACTCAACCTGCTGGGCTCCAGCAATCCTTCTGCCTCAGCCTTCCAAATAGCTGTAACTACAGGCACATGTTACCACGCCTGGCTAATTTTTGATTTATTGTGGAGATGAGGTCTCACCAAGTTGCCCAGGTGGGTCTCGAACCCACGGGCTCAGGCAATTCACTCACCTCAACTTCCCAAAGCACGGGATTGCAGGCTAAGCCACCGAGCCCGGCTCACTGTATTCTTTATTGCTGTTATCTCAGTTATCAACTCCTTCATTCTTTCCTCTTGTCTCTCCTCAATTCTATTTATTCTCTCTATTAATGTCTTGACTTCTGGATTTGTGGTTTGAGACCTGTCAGTCTGGGGGCTCTTCATTGTTTGCATTCTGAAGTCTGTATTCTCAGTGTCTGACCTCCCAGGAGTCTTTATGAGACCCATGTTCTTCTTTTGGTTTTTCTTCATTTGTGTAGATTTTCCTCCCTCTTTTTTTTTCCTCTTCTTTGATTCTGTTGTTCAGAGGTGGGGTGGTAACTTTTACTTCTGTTTGCTCAATCTCCTATTTTTCCTTATGTGGATCCTCTGGCTTTGTTCAATTCTGAAGCTGGACTGTGGGGGAAAGGCCATACTTTTTACAGTTTTGAGATTTAATTGAGGGGTAGCTGTGATTCAAAATCTATCTGCAGATCCCAGTATCCACTGGCAGGTGTGTGGGCCCCCTGGAACTCACTCCCCACTGCCTTGCAATCTGTCTATGCAGTGGGGGTATAGGTTTGCTCCTTTGAGGTGATTCCTGTGAGTCCAACTTCCTTTCAGCTTTCATCTCCAGCCCCTCCCCTCTGCTCTCAGTGAAGGCTGATAGGGTTGCTCTCAGCATGGGTCAGATACCCCAGGCCTCTAGCTCCCAAGCTGGAGGCTGGGTGGAGCTGGGCGAGACAATGCAGGTCTCTGCCTGGCCCTGGGACAGAGAAAATGGCTGCAGTCAGTGTTTCCTTACTGGGGGTGGGGCTCCTCTCCAACTCTCCCTGATCTTTTCTCTCCATGTATTGGATGGGGGCTCCAGCCACTTTGCTGTCACAGATGATGGTGTGGGCCAGGTGCCAGGTGATGAGAATCAGCTGAATTCCATGGGTTCTTCTCAAGAGAGTCCTGAGAATGGCAGATGATCCTGCATGCCAGCAGCTCCAATCTCAGGGTGGTGGGGGGTTGCAGTC
Organism: Carlito syrichta; assembly: GCF_000164805.1. Classification (NCBI taxonomy): domain Eukaryota; kingdom Metazoa; phylum Chordata; class Mammalia; order Primates; family Tarsiidae; genus Carlito; species Carlito syrichta. The sequence continues at coordinate 74,900 of NW_007247320.1, read as the reverse complement.
ACCTCCAGGGGAGAGCCCAGTTGCATGAACCTGAGTCTCCCCTCAAACAGACTTCTACTTACCCACTGGCACACTCATGCAGAGAGTCTTTATGGACACTCGTTTTTGCAGAGACTCTCACAGTCTGGCCTGTCCTGTTGCCATCTTGCTGGAAGTCCTTAGATATTAATTCTTAATGCCCCAATTTCATCCTCCACTGAATTTTTTCTCTCTTAAAATTGCTATCCATTTTCTTAGTGTTTTTGTTTCACATATAAATATTATAAATATGTTTTTATAAGACATTCTACAAACATTACAAAAATGGTTTGAGATGCCTTATAGTATTAAAACAGGATAGTTTAAAAATACATTGGAAAGGAAATTCAAAATTATTTAAGAAGAGAAAATATTTGAGAAATCTGGGATAAAATACTTTTTCATGAGCACTAAATTCACCTCTGTGCTTAATTGCTGCCAATAGAAAAGAGAAACTTTTTTGTTTTGCTTTTTATTATCATTATTGGATAGAACAAAGCCTAAGTGTTTATCTTGAGAGACAAAATTTCTCCTGACATTAGAATCTGAGAGTTTGTTTCATGGTCCCTTGAACAGAAAACAGTAGCATAATGGATTCACAATAAGTACTTATAATGTTAACTATTATTTTATCTGAATGACAGTTTGAAAGGATACTTTTTGAAAATGAAGTATGCAAGCTCTGTGACAGCTATCAGTACTGCAGAGGCCTGTTTTGCTTTCAGATTCTGTGTGGTTTCAAGTAGTTGAGGTTGTGTGAAATCTGTTTTCCATATTACTGAGATATTCCTATTCTTGAATTTTTCTAGGTGTGTACTTTGTAGATAGAGGAGGTCCTAAAATGAACAAACTAGTAAATGGTGATTTTTTTCTCTCTCTAAGAAAAATAAACTAATTTCATGCTGTTCGTGGTATGCTGCATGAATTTAATTTCCAAGTTGGCTGATGAAAACATAACCTTCCATTTCATATCATCAAACTAAATGTACTTCAGAGGCAAGGTAGTATGTTATGTTAAGCATATTTGATGGCAGATATCCACAATAAGAGTTAGTATTAATATTGGACATTCAGCCAGAGTTGCTAATCTAACCCATCTTTTTTACTCTTTGTTTTACTGTGATTTTTGAACCTTCATCATCTGCTTCCTTTGGTTTTAGCACCGTGTCTTTTAACATCAGTAAAGGACAGTGTCTTTGTCTTGTCCCTACCTCCCTATTTCTGCTATTTTCTCAATAAAATAAAATAAAGCTTGTTTTCTTGAGTCTCCTCTACTCATGGAGGAAACAAAGTGAATAAAGAAACCATTTACACATATTTATTTAATCTTGTCTGCAAATGGCCTGGTAAAACTCTTAGCATTTGCCAATCATTGTAAAAAAAAGCCTTTTCTTTTTGTCTCGAAATCAATCTCTTTTTTCTAATTACTTATGCTTTCTGGTTCCTTCCCAGCTAAAAATGTTTTTATTTTCTTTTTCTACATATGTTTAGTTTATGTCAGCTATTGTCTTTGTAATCTTTTAGGAACAATAAGATGCTGACATCAAAGTCAGAGGTTACAGTGAGCTATGATTATGCCACTGCCCTCCAGCTTGGATAACAGAGCAAGACTCTGTCTCAAAAAAGAAAAATATTCTGACATCCAATAACATTATCCATTTGTGAACATAGATTTGAGTGGTTCAAGGGTAATAGATAACCACTTGCTTCTAGAGCCAGAAGACAAGATGCCTTTTTTTCCCTACCAAGTGCTAACCCCTGATGTATGGTCATCTATGATGTAAATTTTGGTAATATTTCTGTGTCTGTAGCACAAACACCAATTTTTTCATTTTATTACTTACTCATTTAAGGATGTTTTTCTGTCAGCCCGCCTGCTCATCGTTAATGTCAATCTCTAAGTTATAGTCAATCTGTAAGTTCTGTCAAGACTGCCAAATTTATTAACTTGTCCTCATTTCAATAGTTAGTACTTGAGTTCAGCTCTCAGTATCTCTTTCACGGACTGTTTCAATAGCTTCCAACTGATCTCCCTGCCCTTAACACTCTCTTCTACAACTCATTCTGCAGTAACACAGATGGACACCAAGAGAAGTAAGAGACTATGGACTCCTGAGAGGAAAACAGGAGCAAACCCCTTTCACTGGGGAATTATATGCACAAGCCCAGAGAAGACATATCTCCAGGAAAGGGTTAAGAGGCCCCCAGAATCTCTGGCCAAACTGATTGGTGAAGTTCCTCCCTTGTATTAAGCTAGTCCATAAAGACTGAGAGAGATGGCTGTCTTTTCAAATGCTGAAATCTCAATATAAGAATACAAGACATGTAAAGGAACAGATAAATACGGCCTAATCAAAGGACCAAAATAAAGTTCCAAAAACAATTCTGAAGTAACAGTCTATGAATTACCTGACAAATAAATAAAAATAACCATGTTCAGATGTTCCATGAGCTAAAAGAGAACACAGTTAGACAATTAAACAAAATCAGAAAAGCACTGCATGAACCAGATTATATACAAAGGGATAGAAACTACAAAAAAGAACCAAAAACAGAAACTCTGTAGCTGAAGAATACAATAACTGAATTGAAAAATTTACTGGAGAGATTCAACAGCAGATTTGTTCAAGCAGAAGAAAGGATAAGTAAACTTGAAGACAAGTCATTTGAAATAACCAAGTCAGAGGAGGAAAAAAAAAAGAATGAAAAAAGTGAAGACAGCCTAAGGGACTTATGGAACACCATCAAGTGGACCAATATATGCATGCATTATGGGAGTCTTAGGAGAAGAAACAGAAAGGAGCAGAAAGTGTATTTAAAGAAATGGTGGCCAGCAATTTCCCAAATTTGAGGAAAGGCTTAGACAAACAGATTCAGGATGCTCAACAAACTCCAGCAAAGAGACCCACACTGAGACACATTATAATTAACCTGTCAAGAGTCAAAAAGAGAAAGCCAATTGTGGTGATGTATACCTTTAGTTTCAGCTACTTCAGAGGCTATCATGGCAGGAGGATTTCTCAAGCTCATTAGTTCAAGACCATCCTGGGCAACAGAATGAGACCCTGTCTCTAATTTTAAAATGTCACAAAGAGAAAGTAGCAAGTGGAGAATGACTCATCACATATAAGAAAGCTTCCATAAGATTATCCACAGATTTCTCAGTAGAAATCTTTTAGGTTAGAAGGAAGTGAGATGGTATATTTCAAGTGCTAAAAGGGGAGAAGGGAAAACCTGCCCACCACAAAAACTATATCTGGTAAAACTGTCCTTTATAAATGAAGAATTCATCAAGACTTTTCCAGATTAGCAAAAGCTGAGGGAGTTCATGACCACTAACTTTCCCTACAAGAAATGCTCAAGGGAGTCCTTTAAGATGAAACAAAAGGATACTGGAAAGCAACATGAAACCATATGAAAATATAAAGCTTTCTGGTAAAAATAAATGATCAAATATAGAATCCTGTAGTTTTATAATATTGGTATATAAATAATTTTAAATTCTTGTATAGAACTTAAAAGACAAAGCACAAAATAACTATAAATCTATGTTAATGGATATGTAATATAAAAAGGTGTGATTAGTAGCATCAGTAACATAAAATGTGTGTGTGGTGGAGATGGAGATTTAAAGGAGTGGAATATGTGATTGAAGTTTTTATCAGTTTAAAATAGATTGTTATAATTTTAAAATGTTTTATATAGTCTCCTTGGCAACCACAAACAAATTTCTATAGAGAATATACAAAAAGTAATGAGAAAGGAATCAAAACATATCACTACAAAAAAATCAACAAAACATGAAGGCAGTAATAGAGGAAAAGAGAAAGGAATCAAAACATATCACTACAAAAAAATCAACAAAACATGAAGGCAGTAATAGAGGAAAAGAGGTGCAAAAAAACTACAAGGCATGTAGAAAACTATTTACAAAATGGCCATGAGAAGTATTTCCCTATCAGCAATTACTTAAAATGTAAATAGATTAAACTTTCCAATTAAAAAACACAGGAGCTGAAGGGCTAAAACAAGATCCAACTATATGCTACCCAAAAGAGACTCATATTTGATTTAAGGACACATGTAGGCTGAAAGTGAAAGAAGGGAAAAGATATTTAGTAATCAAAAGCAAGTAAGGGTGGCCATATGAATGTCAGACAAAATGGACTTTAAGTGAAAAATTTCACAATAGACAAAGAAGGAAATCATATAATGATAAAAGGGTCAATTCTCTAGAAAGATATAACAATTGTAAATATATGTATGTGTGTGTGTGTATATATATATATATATATATATTTAACATTAGAGGTTCTAAATACATGAAGCAAACTTTGACAGAATTGAAAGGAGAAATAGCAACACAATAAGAGTAGGAGACTTTAATACCCCACTTTCAATAATGTATAGAATACCAGACCAAAGATCATTGAGGAAACAGGATTTGAAGAGCACTATAGACCAAATGAACCTAACAGTCATATATAGAATATTCTACCCAATAACAGCAGAAAACATATTCTTCTCAAGCAAACATGGGACATTCTTCAGGATAATCCAAAGAATGTAGTACTAGCATAAAGACAGACATATAGACCAATAGAATAGAATAGAGTCCAGAAATAAACCCTTACATATATGATCAAATTATCTTTGACAAGGGTGCCAAGACTGCTTAGTGGGGAAAGGATATTCTCTTCAACAGGTGGTATTGGGAAAACATTATGTGCACATGCAAAAGAAGGAAATTGAAAAAAATTAATTAAAATGGGTAAGAGACCTAAATGTAAGACCCCAAGCTATAAAACTTCTAGGAAAAAACATAGCAGAAAAGCTTCATGACATTGAATGTGGCAGTGATTTCTTGGATATGGCAACAAAAGCAAAAATAAACAAATGGGACTAAATCAAACATAAAACCCTTTTGTGCATTAAAGGACACAAAAGAGTGAAACGACAAGAATGGGGAAAATATTTGCAACACATAGAATGTGCAGAAATCATAAATCTGCTAAAGGTTTAAAATCCAGAATATATAGGGAGCTCCTACAGCTCAACAATTATAAAACAAATAATCTGATTTTTGAAATGGGCTAAGTTCTTGAACAGACATTTCTTCAAAGAATATATACTAGTGGCCAATAAGCATATGGAAAGATAATATCACTGAACATTAGAGAACTGCAAATCAAAATCATATCAATATGTCATCTTTTACCCTTTAGAATGGCTGCTATAAAGAAAAACAACAGGAAATAACAAGTGTTGATGAAGATGCATTTGATAAAATTCAATATATCTTCATGATAAAAACTCTCAAAAAACTAGGCATAAAAGGAACATACCTCAACATAAGAAAGACATATATGAAAAATCTGCAACTAACATCATATTGAATAGGGAAAAGTTGAAAGCCTTTCCTCTAATAACTGGAACAAGTCAAGGATGCCCACTTTCACCACTCTTATTCAACATAGTACTGGAAGTCCTTCCCAGAGCAGATAAGAGAAAGAAATAAAAGTTGTCCAAACTGGAAAAGGGGAAGTCAAATTGTGACTCTTTACAGATGATATTATCTTTTATCTAGAACACCTTGAAGACTCCACCAAAAAACTTACATCTGATTAATATATGTAGTAAAGTTGCAGGATACAATAATCAACGTATAAAACTCAGTAATTACCTAGTTGAGAAAGAAATCAATAAGGCAATCTCATTTACAATAACTACAAAAATATACCTAGAAATAAATTTAACTAAGGAAGTGAAAGATCTCTACAAGAAAAACTATAAAACACTGATGAAAGAAATTCAAGATAACACAAACAGATGGCAAAACATCTCATGCTCATGAATTGGAAGACTAATATTGTCAAAATGACCATATTATGCAAAGCAATCTACTAATTCATTGCAATCCCTATCAGAATACCAGCATCGCTCTTCACAGAAATAGAAAACAAAACCTAAAATTCATATGGAAGTAGCAAAGAGCCTATATATTGAATATTTTTCTTTTCGTTTTTTTAAAATATTTGTCAGTTTATTATTTCATAATACCAAATATTCTTTCTTTTTCATCTTAGCCATTCTGGTGAGAATAGAATGTGAGATCTATTAAGGTCAGTTGTTTATCCATTCTTGTGCTGAAAGACATTTTGCTCTGATAAGCAATGTTACATTGAACATCTTTGTACAAGTAATCCTCTTTTTTTCTATTATTGTTTATTTTAATACATTTTAAATCCAGAAATATAGAGAAAATAGCATGACAAACACTTACATTCATACTTCTGCTCTGTTTTTTTTTTTAAATCAATATTTTTTATTATGATATTGTGGAGTACAGTTAAGGCTTAAGTATACAAAGATGCTTCGTTCAGGCACCCTTGTTGATAAGAGGTGTCTCCCCATCCCCAGAAAGATGTTTGCTACCATTAGTCCCATCTCCCTTCCCCTCCCCCCCATAGTTTCCCAGCACTATCAGTCATTTTCTTATGGTAGTACGTTGGATGATCAAGGTCTGCTATATGAGTGAGAACATGTGATACTCAGATCTTTGTTTTTGTGAGAAGTCACTCAGTATTATAGACTCGAGTTGCATCCAGGTTGCTGCAAAATTCATGATTTTGTTCTTTTTTATGGCTGCATATATTCCATCGTGTATATATACCACATTTTTTAAATCCAGTCCTCTTTTGATGGACAGCATGGTTGGTTCCAGGTTCCTGCTATTGTGAACAATGCTGCAATAAACATTCGTGTGCAGGTATCTTTTTGATAGAGTGATTTGAGTTCTTCAGGATATATTCCCAGTAGGGGGATTGCAGGGTCATATGGGAGGTTGATATTTAGAGCTTTTAGGAATCACCACACTGCTTTCCACAGAGGTTGCACTAGTTTACACTCCCACCAACAGTGTAGAAGTGTTCCCTTTTCAACACACCCTCTCCAGCAACTGTTATTTTTTGAGTTGTTGATAATTGCCATTCTGACTTGAGTTAGGTGGTATCTCAGTGTGGTTTTGATTTGCATCTCCCTGATGATTAGTGAGGTTGAATGTTTCTTCATGTGTCTGTTGGCTGCTCAGATGTCTTCCTTCGTGAAGTGTCTGTTCATATCTTTTGCCCATTTTATAATGGGATTGTTTGTTTTTTTCTTTTTAGCATGTTTGATTTCCTTGTAGATCCAAGATGTTAAACCTTTGTCAGACCTGGAGTTGGCAAATACTTTCTCCCAGTCTGTAGACTGTCTCCCTGCTCTCTTGATGGTTTCTTTGGCTTTGCAGAAGCTTTTCAATTTAATGAGGTCCCACTTGTCTATCTTATCTCTTATGGCCTATGGGTTTCGGGTTTTGTTCAGGAATTGGATGCCAGTTCCAATTTCCATGAGGGTATGTCCTTCATTTTCTAAGGTTCTTATGGTTTGAGGTTTTACATTTAGGTCTCTGATCCATTTGGAGTTAATTTTTGTGTATGGGGATAGATAGGGGTTCTGTTTCACTCTTCTGCATGTGGTCGGCCAGTTTTCCCAGCACCATTTACTGAATAGGTTCTCCTCTCCCCACTGGTAGGTGGTACAGGCTTAGTCAAAGATGAGTTGGTTGAGAAATTGAGGTTTTGCTTCTGGAATCTCAATTCTATTCCATTGATCTGTATGCCTGTTCCTATTCCAATACCAAGCTGTTTTGATGATTGTACCTTTATAGTAAAGT
>NW_007247320.1:66573-67148 GCF_000164805.1 Carlito syrichta | reverse complement strand
CATCTGCAAAGAGAGATAACTAGACTTCCTCTTTTCCTATTTGGATACCCCTGATTGCCTTCTCTTCTCTGATTGCTCTAGCCAGGACTTCCAATACTGTCTTGAACAGGAGGGGTGAGAGTGGGCATCCTTGTCTTGTTCCAGTTTTCAGGGGAAATGGTTCCAATTTTTGTCCGTTTAGGAGTATGCTGACAGTGGGTTTCTCGTAGATGGCTTTTACTATTATGAGGTATTTTTCCCGTATGCCTAGATGTTTGAGGGTTTTTATCAAGAAGCGTTGCTGGATTTTTTCAAAAGCTTTTTCTGTATCTAATGATATAATCATGTGATTTTGGTTTTGACATCTGTTGATGTATTTAATTACATTTATGGTTTTACGAATGTTGAACTAGCCTTGCATCCCAGGGATGAAGTCTACTTGGTCATAATGGATGATTTTTGAGATGTGTTGTTGAATCCGGTTTGCTAGGATCTTGTTGAGAATTTTAGCATCTATGTTTATCAAAGATATTGGCCTGTAGTTCTCTTTCTTTGTTGGATCTTTACCTGGTTAGGGTATCCATGTGATGTTAGCT
>NW_007247320.1:18970-65420 GCF_000164805.1 Carlito syrichta | reverse complement strand
TAGAAGTTGCTTTATGAAAGTTGGCGCACCTATGTTAAGTGCATATATGTTTAGGATAGATATTTCTTGTTGATGGCATGAACCTTTTATTATTATGTAGTGGCCCTCTGTATCTTTTTAAATTTTTGATACCTTAAATGGTATTTTGTCTGAAATTAGAATCACATCTCCTTCTTTCTTTTGTGTTCCATTCACCTGAAAATTTGTTTCCCATCCTCTTACTTTGAGTCTGTGTATGTCCTTTCTAGTGAGATGGGTCTCTTGAAGGCAGTATATTGTTGCCTGGTGATATTTTATCCATTTTGCCATTCTATGTCTTTTCAGTGGTGCATTTAGTCCATTCACATTCAGGCTAATTATTGAAATGTGAGAGTCCGTCCCTATCATAGAGTTCTTATAGAGTTGTTCTTCCACTTGGTTTTTTGTCTTTCTTTTGGTTTTGGGGTTGGTTCATGTGTATTTTATTCTTTTTCCTGTACTCTTGTGAAGAACATTTTTCTTAGAGCTGGCCTGGAGGCAGCGTAAGTTCTTAGGGATTGAATGTCTGGGAAAGATTTTAAGTCTCCCTCACTAATGAAGCTTAGATTAGCTGGGTAGGTTATTCTTGATTGAAATTGTTTATCTTTGAGAACTTTGAAGATTGGGCTCCAATCTCTCTTAGCCCGAAGTGTTTCTGTAGATAAATCTGTTGCTATTCTAATTGGTCTTCCCCAGTAGACAGTCTGACTCTTCTCTTGGTGCCTTTAGTATTTTTTCTTTTATACCTACTTTGTGTAGGTGAATTACTATGTGTCTAGGGTTGATCTTCTCATTTATTGTCTCACAGGGTTCTCTGAATCTTTCATGTTTGAATGGTCACATCACTGAGATATGGGAAGTTTTCTTGAATAATTTTATGGAATATTTATTCCAGGGTGGTTTGTGTCTCTCTTTCTGCCTCAGGAAGTTTAATTACTCTTAGGTTTGGCCTCTTGAAATAATTGCTCATGTCTGACCTCCCAGGGGTCTGTGTGAGACCCATATTCTTTTGGTTTTCTTCATTTGTGTAGATTTTCCTTCCCCTCCCCCACTTTTTTCCCCTCTTCTTTAATTCTGTTGTTCAGGGATGGCAGGGTTGCTTTTACTTCTGTTTACTCAACCTGTTCTTCCTTATGTGGATTTTCTGGCTTTGTTCAATGCTGAAGCTAAACTGTGAGTTGGGGGCTGTACATTTGCAGTTTTGAGATTTAATTGAAGGAGGAGCTATGATTCAGAATCTATCTGCAGATCCCAGTATCCACCAACATGTGTATCAGCCTCGTGTAATCCACTCCCCACTATCTTACAATCTCTCCATGTATAGGTTTGTTTCCTGAAAGCAAAATAAGGTAAGAAAAAGGAAAAGAATGGAAAAAGGAAGGAGAGGGGGCAAGAGGAAGGTGGAGAGAGAGAAAAGTAAGAGGGAAAACAGACAGACATACCAACTAACAAATGAAAAGAGACTCAAAGACAGAAAAGAGTTAAAAAAGCTAAAACATACAAAGCAACAAAAATCTCCCTATTGATGTGTTCTTCCATATACAAACAGGAAGTCTAAAGAAAAAAATCAATAAAATAACTGAAACAAAGCAAGTATGAAAACATTATCAAAAACAGAAAGAAAGAGAGAAAAAAACCTAAAACAAAAATGAGCCAAACAGACAAAAAAAACGAACCACACTTGCTCTGCAGTCATTCCTCTAAGTCCAACATCCTTTCAGCTCTGATCTCTAGCCCCTCCTCTCTGCCCTCGGTGCAGGTTGATAGGGTTGCTCTCAGCTTGGGTCAGATGCCCCAGGCCTACTGTGGAAGGAGGATGGATCATCTGGACTCACCCAGTTTGCTGCCTGTCAAGTCTCCCACTCAGATCTGACCTGTCTGTCCAATCCATCATGGGGGAGGGGTTTCTGTCTCTCCCAGTTTGATGAGATTACCTTAGGTCTCAAGTTGGAGACTGGGCAGAGTTGGGTGGGACAATGCAGGTCTCTGCCTGGTCCTGGGAAAGAGAAAATGGCTGCAGTGGGCTTTTCCTCACCAGGGATCGGGATCTTCTCCAGTTCTCCCTGATTTTCTCTCTCCACTGATCAGATCTGGGGCTACAACTGATTTGCTACTACACATGATAGTGTGGGCCAGGTGCCAGGCAATGAGAATCAGATGGCTTTGGCAGGCTTTTCTCAGGAGAGTCCCATGAACAGTAGATGATCTTATGTGGCAGTGGCTCCAATCTCAGGGTGGTAGAGGCTTGCAGTCACCTTCAGAGGGGAGCCCCGGGTGCATGTACCCAAGTCTCCCCTCAGACAGACTTTCACTCACCCAACAGAACAGGCACACTCATGCTGAGAGTCTTTATGGACACTTGCTTTTGCAGAGACTCTCACAGTTCAACCTGTCCAGTCACCATCATGTGACTCCTCCCCCATGTTGAATTCTAACAGGCATTTAAAGAATAATATCAAGTCTTCTCAAACTATTCCAAAAACATCAAGGAGAAGGGAATACTTCCAGACTCATTCTAGGAGGCCAATATTACCCTTATGCCTGATATCAATGGATATGGATGCAAAAATCTACAACAAAATACTAGCAAACTGAATTCTACAATATTTTTAAAAGAGCATATATCATGACAAAGTGGGATTCATCCCAGGGTTGCAAGGATGTTTCAAACATGCAAATCAATCAATGTGACACATCATATCAAGAGAATGAAGAAAAAAATTTATATGATCATTTCAATTGATGCTGAGAAAGAATATTAAAAAATTCATTATCCCCCTCATGCTTAAAAAGACACTCAAAGAACTGGTTATAGAAGAAACATACCTCAATATAATAAAAACCATATATGAGCGACCCATAGCTAGTATCATACTGAACAGGGGAAAAAAGTCTTTCCTTTAAGATCTGGCACAAGACTAAAATGCCCACTTTCGCCACTGTTATTAAACATGATACTGGATGGAAGTCATAGCTAGAGCAATAAGACAAGAGAAAGAAAGAAAGGGTACCCAAACTGGAATGGAAGACATCAAATTATCCTTATTTGCAGATGATATGATCGTATATCTAGGAAAACCTAAAGACACCATGAAAAAAATGATTAGATTAATAAGCAAATTTAGTAAAGTTGCAGGATACAAAATCAACATACAAAAATCAGTAGCACTTCTATATGCCAACAGTGAACAAACTAAAAAAGAAATAAAAAGTAATACCATATACAATAGTTAAAAAACAAAATAAAATATCTAGAAATAAATTTAACCAAAGAAGTGAAAGGCCTCTACAATGAAAACTATAAAACGTTGATAAAATAAATAGATGAGAGCACAAAACAAGGAAAGATATTCCATGTTCATGGATTGAAAAAAATCAATACAATACTGTTAAAATGTTCATACTACCCAAAACAAAGCAATTCAAAGCAATTCCTAACAAAATGCCAATGACATTCTGTACAGAGATAGAAAAACATAATCCTAAAATTTATATGGAACCACAAAAGACCCAGAATAGCCAAGCCATTCTCTCTCTCTCTCTCTCTCTCTCTCTCTCTCTCACACACACACACACACACACACACACACACACACACACAATAAAATAAAATAAAATAAAAATCACATTACCTGATTTCAAATTATACCACAGAACTATAGTAACCAAAGCAGCATGATATTGGCATAAAAACAGATACATATAAATACCTAATCCTGACTCATACTCCACATATTTACAATAAAATAAAATAAAACAGACACATAGACCAATGGAACAGAATAGAGAACCCAGAAATAAATCCACACATATACAGAAAACTCATTTTTGACAAAGGCTCCAAGAATATACATGGAAAATTGACAATCTCTTCAATAAATGGTGTAGTACAACTAAATATCCACAGACAGAAAAAACCACTCCTATTTCTCGCCATATACAAAAATCACATCAAAATGGATTAAATACTTAAATTTAAGACCTGAAACTAATAAACTACTGAAAAAAAATATTGGGAAACCTTTCCAGGACATTGGTATGGGCAAAGATTTTTTGAATTATTACTCAAAAGCACAATCAAAGCAAAAATGGACAAATAGGATCATATCAAGCTAAAAGGAAACAATCAACAAAGTGAAGAGACAACCTTCAGAATGGGTGAAAATATTTACAAACCACCCATCTGAAAATGGATTAATAACCAAAAGATAAGAAATTCAAACAACTATACTGCAAAACAATTTCATCAAAAAGTGGGTGAAGGAACTAAATAGACATTTATCAAAAGAAGACAGATAAATGGCCAACAGGTATACAAAAAAATGCTCAACATAATAATCATCAGAGAAATGCAAATCAAAACTATACCAGTTAAAATGACTTTTATCCAAATGACAGGCAATAATAAATGCTGGCAAGGAAGTGAAGAAAGGGGAACCCTCATACACTGTTGGTAGGAATGTAAATTAGTAAAGTCACCATTAAGAACAGTATGGAGGTTCCTCAAAAAGCTAAAACTAAAACCACCACATGATTCAGCAATTCTTTTGGTATTCATCAAAAAGAAAGAAAATCAGTATATCAAAGAGATATCTGCACACCCACGTTTACTGCAGCCAAGATTTATAATAGCCAAGATTTGAAATCAACCTAAATGCTAGGTAGATAAATGGATAGATAAAATGTGATACATATACTCAATGGAATATTGTTCAGCCATTAAAAAATAAAATCCTGTCATTTTCAACAACATGGATGAAATTGGAGGACATTATGTTAAATGAAATAAGTCAGGCCCAGAGAGATCAATTTCACATGATCTCACATGTCGGAGCTAAAAACTAAAACAACTGAACTCATGAAGATAGAGAGTAGATGATGGTTACCAGAAACTGAGAAGGGTAGCCAGGGCAGGGGAGTGGGGAACGGTTAATGGGTACAAAAATAAAGTTAGATAGAATGAGTAAGATCTAGTGTTTGATAGCACAACAGGATGACTACAGTCAACAATAATATATTGTTTATTTAAAAATAATTTAAAAAGTAGAATCAGAATATTCTTAATACAAATAAATAATAAATGCTTGAGGTAACAGATATCCCAGTTACCCTGCTGTGATTATTACACATTATATGTCTATATCAGAACATCATATGTACCCCATGAATATATATATACCTATTATGTACCCATAATAATTAATTTTTTTTTTTTGAGTTGGAGTCTCACTCTGTCACCCAGACTGGAGTGCAATGGCTGCTCCCGGCCACCGCAGCCTTGACCTGCTGGGCTCTGGCGATCCTTCCACCTCAGCCTTCCAAGTAGCCGGAATTACAGGCATGCGCTACCACGCCCGGCTGATTTTTTTTTGTAGAGATGAGGTCTCGCTGCCCAGGCGGGTCTCGAACCCGTGGGCTCAGGCAATTCACTCACCTCAGCCTCCCAAAGGCGTGGGATTACAGGCTGAGCCACCGAGCCCGGCAAAATTTTTTTAAATTAAAGAAAATATGGATAGGAGACTATATATATACATATATACACACATATGTCATATATATGCAGCTGAGAATACAGAAATGAATTTTTTAAAAGATGTAAAACTGTTTGGGATGTTTTCTATATAGTTTTCAAATCAATGATCTCTACTGAACAATACTTATTTGCATTATATTATTACAAGCCTTCATGAAATAGACATTCTCATATTTTTTAATGGTTCCAGAGCATTCTATGGGCAAAAATCATTTATACCACTACTAATTTTCTACAACTTTCAGAATTGTAAAGTAGCCATGTCAAAGACAAAGACACAGAATCAGATCACCTAGAATTCCATTGCCCAGTATTCCACTACAGAATCAGATCACCGGAATTCCATTGCCCACAATTCCACTGAATGGCCACTCAGTTATTTTTGCTTATTTCCAAGTCTTTCATACATTTTCTGGCATTCTACAGCAAACTGTAGAATTGTCATGCATTCCATCCCAGTTCACTGAAAGAAGAAATAAGCAGAGAAGAGTGTGCATGGAAGATTCATATATGCCAGACCTGAAAGTGTCACACACCACTTGTTAATATTACATTGGTCAAATTTCAGTCATATGGCCACTCCAAACTATCCACTCCAGCAAGGAAGGTTGGAAAATGTAGTCTGGTTAATGTGACCAAAAAGAACAATAGAACACATTATGGTGTATAGCTATCAGTCTCTGCCATGTCTAGCACATTTGATCAAGAAAAATGAGAGATAAGAAGGAGAAAAGGGAATGCTTCTACACCTTTGGTGGGAGTGCAGGCTAGTTTAACCTCTGTGGAAAGCAGTGTGGTGATTCCTAGAAGAACTAAAAATTGACCTTCTATTCAATCCAGGAATACCTCTCCTTAGAATATACTTGGAGAAACATAAATCATTCTACCAAAAAGACACCTGCATAGGCATGTTTATAGCTGCATTCTTTATGGTAGCAAAAACATGGAACCAACCCTACTGTCCTTCAGAAGTGGACTGGATAAAGAAAATATGGTACATATGCATGATGGAGTGTTACACAGCCATAAAGAAAAACAAAATCATGGAATTTGCTGCAAATTGTAAGGGATTGGCAGTCACTGGACACTGGAGGGGGTGCAGAGGGGGAGGCTATGATAACACAAAGGGTACCTAGTCCTAAACCAGAGGAAGTGAGGGCCAGTTGGAGGTGCAGACTTCACCTGTATGCAGCCTTCTTGTGTAGTTAATCTTGACTCATACCCCACATATTTATAATAAAATAAAATATTAAAAAATAAGAATTATATAACAGTTAGAATAAGGAAGGAGATATAACCACCAAAAATTCAACAAAGTTCAAATTTTAAGAAAGAATATCACTGATGATGCTATGAAAACAATTCTAAAATACTAATAAAAACAATTATCATAAAAACAGTACCAACATTGATTCTAGAAGAAATAAAAAATCTAAGTAGATCAATAAACATGAAAGAAGTTTATGAATAATAAGGTTTCTCAAATATGTTATTACTAGTCTTCATGGAATAGACATCCTCATGATATTTTAATGGTTCTAGAACATTTAAATTGATGGACTGCATCCTAATTCTATGAATAAATACTAAAATCCAAAGAAAAGCACATATTATAAAGTTATAGATTATCACTTATACTTTTAGACTAAAAACCTTTTTAAATGCTAGCAAACTGAATGATACATAACAACCAAGTAAAACTTATACTAGGAATAAAAAAAGGATTTAATACTAGGAAATCTAAAATATAGATTATCACATTCATGGGTTTAAAATATTTCCTCATGATAAAAGAGATCCAAAAGCTATTTGATAAAAATGTATCATCCATAAATAATTTTTTAAAACTCCAGGAAAGTATGGTAAAATAATATTTTCTTAACATGATACACATGGTCTATCTGTAACCAGTACTCATTTTTAGAAGCAAGGCTAAAATAACTATTACCAATACGACATGAGTTACAAATTCCTTTTAAATGTAATAAAACAGGGAAAGGAAATAAAATTTACAAATACTGACAAAAATAAGTGTTTATTTTTATTTGTAGAATTCACCATTGTCTACTTGTACTTTAAAAATTCCAAGGCAATTAACTGAAAACTATTCGAATCCATAAGAGGATTTAGTACATTATTGTATTATAACATAAATAAAATTAAAATTTCCAATTTTAATTTTTCCAATAAACCAAATAATCATTTAAAATATATGCTGAAAAAGTAACCCCCTCAGAAACAAAACAACATAATAAAAAATAATCTATACAAAACTAGGAAATGTACAATACTTTAAAACCTTACTGAGGGACTCAAAATAATACTTGTATAATTGGACAAATCTACCATGTTCCTAGAACGGGAAATGTCATAAGGCTTCAATGTCATAAGGTTTTTAAATCTCCCCAATTTCATTTTTAAGTTTAATACAATTTCTATTCATATCCCAATAGGATTATTTGTGGGGAGGGACCCAATAAAATGATCCTTAAGATTGTACGGAAGCAACATGCACAAGAATAGCCAATAGCATTCGGAAAAAATACCAGGGAGTGATTTTTACTTTCAGATATTAAAATATTTAAAAGCTATAATAATTAAAACATTTGTTACCAGTAAAAGAATAGAAACAAAAATAGAATGGAAGAAATAGATACAACTATATTAAACATTTGGTATGTAATAAAGTATATCATTTCAAATTAGTTGGAAAAGAATGGGTTATTTAATAAAATTTGATCACTCTTCATATACATAAAAATACACTGCAGGTGAATATAAGAGTTAAATATAAAAATGAAGGTAAATAGTGGAGAAAAATATAGGAGACTATTTAGATAGGCCTTTCCCCTAAGCAAGATGAAAAGACAGAAATAATAAAAAGAATTATATTTGATTACATAAAGTTTAAAATTTCTTTAAAGTACTAAAATTAAAATAAACTATTAACAATATCTTAAAAGCTATTTGTAACATATAGGACAAAGGGGTAAATATATTTAAAGCATTTTATCAAATGAATAAGATGAATACTCTAATTTTTTAAGTTAAAGCAGTCAGGAATGAGAGCAAGCAATTCAGCTGAAGAGAACATTTTTTTTTGCCCATTGTTTCTTCTAGGAACTACCCTTCTCCTCACTCTAATCATATAATTAAATAGAACCTCCTAGATTTTTACATGATCCCATATCCCTAACCACAATTTATTGGTCCACAGGTGAGCATCTTTTTTAGAAATCCCTTGCTCCTACTCTCAAACTCCACTCCATGACAGCTTTAGCATATCCAAATCTATCAGTCAGGTCAGAAAAAAAAATCACATTTCCTTTTACTGGAAAAATTGCATTTCCAGATCTATATACTTCTTAGAAGGCAGTTATAAATTACAATTTTCCTTCATTATAACTGAAAAGCTTCCCACTTCCTATATTAAAGTATTAGAGTAGAGAAGCTGGAGAAAATGCCAAACTTGTGAGAGTAGGCACATATTATACCAAAAGCATAATCCATAATTTTTAAAAGTGATTAATTAGACTTCATCAGACTCAAAAACTTTGCTCTTTTAAAGACATTATTAAGAATTCTGGGAAAGTGGAGGAGGAAGCATAAAAAATCTGATTGCACTGACAGAATTGGTCTGATATAACTACAGTCACATATCACTGAGCAACAGGGATGGCATCACCTATTACAAACCTAGGCTGTATGGTACAGCCTATTTTGCTGGGGTTACAAAGCTGTAAGGCATGTTACTGTACTGAATACTGTAGGCAACTGTAACACAATGGTAAATATTTGTGTAACTAAACATATCTAAACAGAAAAGGTATAGTAAAAATATGGTATTACAATATTATGGTACCACCATCATATACATGGTTTGTTATTGACCAAAACATTGTTATGCATCACATGACTGCATTTTGTAACTCTAGAGTCTCTCAAAGGCTTGGAACTTCCAAGGGAAGACTTAAATGATAAATTTCAGTTAATTTTAGTCAATTTCAACTCTTAGCACAGTAGTAGTCACCCAACCCCCACCTCTCAGCCCAGTGGCAGGCAGCTGTGTATATGTTCTTGAAGCAGCATGCAGATGGCTTACAGAAGCAAGGGTAGGCAAAAAGGACGCTGTCCTCCAAAACTCAAAGTTGTGTACTTTGATCATTAATTGCTACTTCTGATCATGAAGATGCAGACAAAAAAGGCAGCAGCCATTGTTGTTGCACCTCCCCACACTGTTGTACCTCCTCACATTGTTGCAGGCCCCTCTCCCTTTGGTTGAAATGACTTTTAGGTGATTCAAAGGGCTAGTGCCTTTTTCTCCTTCATTTTTCTCTCTTTCCCTTTGTAGGAAGCAGGCATTGAAGACTAGATATTTAAAAGCAACAACAGCATGTGGTAGTCCCAGTCTCCCATCTAAGTACTAACCAGGAATGACCCTGATTAGCTGACAAGATCAGGCACATTCAGGGTGGTACGGCTGTAGACTCTTGAAATAACCATAGTGCCCAAAGCAATCTACAGATTCAACACAATTCCTTTCAAATTACCAATGTCAATTTTCTCAGAATTTTTTTAATCCTAAAATTCATATGGAAACAAAAAAGAGCCCAAATAGCCAAAGCAATCTCAAGTATATAAAAAAAAGAAGAAATAAACTAAGTCAGAGGCATCACATCATCTAACTTCAAACTATACTACAAAGCTATAATCACTAAAACAGCATGGCACTGGTACAAAAATAGACATATGAATCAATGGACCACAATAGAGATTTCAGACATACAGTCACATAACTGCAACCAACTTATCAATAAAGCCAATCAAATCAAACAATGGGGAAAGGACATCATATTCAATAAATGATGCTTATAAAACTGGATAGCCATATACAGAAGAATGACACTGTACCTCTATCTCTTACCATATAAAAAAATTAACTCAAGATGGATTAAAGACTTAAATGTCAGACCTGAAACTACAAAAATTCTAGAAGAAAACCTGGGAAAAACTCTTCTGGACATTGGCCTAGGCAAATAATTTATGACTAAGACCTCAAAAGCAAATGCAACAAGAATATACAAATGAGACTTAACTAAAGAGCTTCTGCACAGCAAAAGAAACAATCAACAGAGTAAATGGACAGCCTATAGAATTGGAGAAAATATTTTCAAACCATGCATACAAAAAGGACTAATACCCATAATCTATAAGAAATGCAAACAATCAAGAAGAAAAAAACCCCAAACCCATTAAAAAGTGGAGATAAGACATGAACAGACATTTCTCAAAGGAAGACATATAAGTGGCCAACAAACATGAAAAATGCTCAACATCACTAATCATGAGAGAAATGCAAATTAAAGCCATAGGATGATACAATCTTATAGAAGTCAGATGGCCATTAAAAAAGTTAAATAAATAAATAAATAAAGTTATAATAACCCACAAAAACAAAACAGATGTTGGCAAAGATGTAGAGAAGAGGGAATACTTATATACCATTGGTGGAACTGCAAATTAGTACAACCCATATAAAAAACAGTATAGATATTTCTCAAATAACTAAAAATAAAACTATCGTTCAACCCAGCAATCCCACTACTGAGAATCTACCCAAAGGAAATCATTATATAAAAAAGAAACCTGCACTCATGTTTATCACAACACTATTCATAATAGCAAAGTCATGAAATCAACCTTTCTAATCAGTGGTTTATTAGATAAAGAAATGCAGCATGGAATATTATACAGCCAGAAAAAAAATGAAATCATGCCCTTTGCAGCAACATGGATGGAGCTGAGGTCATTATCCTAAATGAAGTAACTCAGAAACAGAAAACCAAATATCATATATTCTCATAAGTGGAAGCTAAATAATGTGTACAAATGGACATAAATATGAAAATAATAGACACTAGGGACTCCAAAAGTGGGAAGAGCAAGAAGGAGGTGAGGACTGAAAAATTACTTATTGGGTACAATGTTCACTAATTGGGTGAAGTACTCACTGGAAGCCCAAACTTCACCATTATGCAATATATCCATGTAACAGATCTGCACAGTATCCCTTGAATATGAAATAAAATAATAAAAATAAAAACAACCACATATATGGAAGAAATTAGAAAGTCAATGCACACGTGTTGGGAGCCAGCCACGGAGGCCCACCTGAACATTAGGGATCAAGGTGGGCTGTGGACCCTGAGACCACTAGGATGTGTTCAGGGGCTGTTGGCCCATTTCCTCTTCCCTTTTTTGCTATTTGGCACATCTCATCAGAAGGAACCTTGATGATCTAAGCATGAAGCTCTGAATGTATGACAGGCATGGCTGACTTTAGGAGTCCATTGTTCCTGTTTCTCACAGACTGTGGTTTTGGCTTTAAACTTAACATAGTTCAAACTCAGGTCACATTTTGGAGCCTTTGATGTGACACAAGCTTCATTATAAGATTTAAAAAGTATATTTGTAGAATTAGTATATACATACGGAGAGCTGTTTTCAGCTTTAGATGGTATAGATGATTCTCTAGAGTTACCAGAAATGGCCCAGCACAACTTTGGACTGGGCCACATTCCTAAGGGCCCAGCGTGTACTTTGGACTGGGCTGCATTCTTTTAAACCGGTTTTAGCTACAGTTAGTGTAGGGTTTTTCTACTTATTATAGAAATTGAATTTATTATACTCATAGAAAGTATTGTAGAATAGGTCATGCTAATGTCAGGGAATTATTTTAGTTCAAGCATGATCAAACATGATATTTTGAGGTTTAATAAGAATACAGCTAACTTTAGAAATTTCATTGTTCCCATTTTCTACTATTGCGGTTTTGGCCTTAGTACAATTTACAGTTTATATGTGGGCTTTATTTTTAGAAGCTTTATTGCTGATAATCAGCTTTATATATTAGGATTAGGAATTAGAAACTTTTATAGAAATTAAGATAGATATATAGAATTTTAGAATAGCCATTTTGTTAAGAGATTGTAATCAAGTGTTCCTAGAAACGGCCCGGCATGGTCTTTGGCATGGGCCACATTCTTTAGGAACTGGTTTGAGCTATAATTAAGAGTTTCTATAGTGTAGGTAGAATTAGCACAGAATAGAAAAGTATTAGGATTTAAGTTAGTCATTAGGTGTTGTGTATGTGTAAGTTTTAAAAGTTACTGATTATTAGAATATTATGATGTTAGAATTGTTATATTGCTTTTGAGGAACATTGACCAAGCATGGGGAACAGTGAGATTTAATTGAGATTGTCCTTCCTCATGCTTGAGGAAATGCCTGGTGGGTGGGGGATGCCCCTCATCCACCTGGCTTTGTGTTCGCATGAAAGTCTTGTGATTTTGCCTGTGAAACTTTAGGATAAAAGGCTTATGGTTTGTCCCATTAAATGGCTTCTGCATTAGACAGAGTCCAGTCTCTTTCTTTTAATATCTATCCCTCCAGTTTAATCGCCAACACCATCTTTCCTACCAGGGACCCCCAATATCTGCAGGGGCTGGCCCCCCGCACACATGTATATGGGAAAGTGCAGGATCAGAGAAACCTGAGAAGACCTTAAGTTTGCACTTAAGGCTGATCTACAGGCTGCTCAGGTACAGGTACAGCTACAACAATCAAAAACAAAACCAAAAAAAGTAAACCCTGGGAAAGGGGAAGAATCTGATTTCCAGAAATACTATAGATTATTATATTCAAATGTCTAGTTTTCAACAATTACAAAAAATTACAAGGCATTAATAAAAAGGAAGATATAGTCCATTCAAAGGAAAAAAATAAGCCAACAGAAAGATATAGACAAAGTCAAGAAAATGATGTATGAACCAAATGGAAATATTAAAAAAGAGAAAAAAATCCTAAAACAAAATTTTAAAAAATTCTGGAACTAAAAATAGAATAACTGAAATAAAAAATTCAATAAGGAGATTCAAAAGTAGATTTGAACAGGCAGAAGAAAGAATCAGCAAACTTGAAGACAGAACAATGGAAATTATTGAGTCTGGGAAACAAAAAGGATAGAGTAAAAGTGAAAAGAGTCTAATGAACCTCTGGGCACCATCAAGCAGACCAACGTATGCAGTATAGGAGTTGTTGAAGAAGAAGAGAGAAAAAAGGGGGCAGAGAGAATATATGAAGAAATAATGGTCAAAAACTTTCCAAATTTGATGAAAGACATGAATATAAGCATCTAAAGAAACTCACCAAACTCCACATAGGATGAACTCAGAGACCCATACACATTGCACTCAAACTATCAAAAGCAAAAGACAGAAAGAGGACTTTAAAGCAATAAGTGAGAAGTGACTTATCACATACAAGGGATCCTCAGATTATCAGCAGTTTTCTCATCAGAAACTTTGGCTGTCGGAAGGCACTAGGATGATATAGTCAAACTGCTGAAAGAAAAATAATTGACAACCAAGAATCCCATAACCAGCAAAATTGTCATTCAAAAGTGAGAGAAAAATTAAAACAGTCCCAGATAAACAAAAGATGAGGAAGTTCATTGTTCATTACCACTAGACATATCCTGCAAGAAATGCTAATGGCACTCCTATAGATGGAAGTAAAAGGATACTAGACAGTAACTTGAAGCAATATGAATAAAGATATCAGTAAAGGTAATAACATAGGCAATTATAAATGCTAGTATTATTAATGGAGTAAAACTCCACTTTTTCCCCTATATGAATTAAGAGATAATACATTTAAAATAACAATTATTAGTCTAAAAGCTAGTATTACAGTAACTCTGATGTGTAACTCTACATTTTGTTTTCTACATGATTTAGGAGACTAATGCATTAAAAAAATAGTTTATGGTTTTGTTTTGTTTTTGAGTCAGTGTCTCACTCTGTCGCCCAGGCTGAAATGCAGTAACATGATCATGGATCACCACAGTCTCAAATTCCTGGGCTCAAGCAATCCTCTCACCTCAGTCTCCTGAGTAGCTGGGAGTACAGGCACACACCACCATGTCCAGCTAAGTTTTATTTTTTATTTTTTTTGTAGAAATAAGGTCTCACTATGTTGCCTAGACTGGTCTCAAACTCCTGAGTTCAAGCATTTCTCTCTTCTCAGCCTCACAAAGTGCTAGGATATAGGCATGAGCCAGCCAGTTTATGTTTTTGAACACACAATGTGTAAAGATATAATATTGTGACATCAACAACTGAAAGGGGTGGGAATGAAACTGTTAGGGGGAGCAGGTTTTTAGATGTTACTGATGTTAAGCTGGTATAAAGTCATAGTGTTAGAACTTTAGAATGTTAGATGTAATACCCATGGTAGTCACAAATAAAATATCTAAAAATACACAAAAATAAATGGGAAAGGAATTTAGTTGTTCACTACAAAAAAATCAACTAAACACAAATGATGGTAATGCAAGAAACAAGGGACAGAAATGTTATAAGGCTTGTAGAAAACAAATAGCAAAATTACAAGAGTTTCTACTTATCAGTAATTATTTTAAATATATATGAATTAAACTAACCAAGCAAAACACAAAGACTGGCAGGATGGATTTTTAAAATATGACTCAACTATATGTTGTCCACAAGAGACTCACTTTTTCTTTAAAAAATATATTTCTATAAAGTACAGAAGAAAATTACCCTGTCAAATCTCCAAATAGCTCAATATAGTTATATAATATCTTTAAGAGAAACTGTATGACAACAATTTTGACATTTCTATAACATTTTAATATAACAGATATGATAGAAGTGTATTCTTATCACATATGTCACTGTTTCAAAGCTATCTATGCTATTATTACATTTCAATTCATTTCAATCCATTCTTGAATTTTCAGATTTGTTACATAGTCACAAAAATTAAAGTTTCTGCATGTTTTTCAGAAAAAAATTTCTGACAAATAATTGTGTAGATTAATTCTCAAACTTTTAATATAATATTGAACACTGTCTTTTGTGCTAATTTCTTTGAGGAGTCCAGTATCGTTCTATTTTTAATTTTTATTTTATTTGTACAAATGCATGGGGTACACATGAACTTTGGTTACATGTGTATAAAGCATAGTGAAAAAGGGTATGTAAGGTGTCCATTGCTCGCATACAATATATTTTTATTAACTATAGCCACCTTATTCTACAATGAATTTATTCCTTTTATCTTACTTTATGTGTATACCCATTAACCCACTTCTCTTCATCATTAACTCACTTCTCTTCATCCTCTCCCCTCCCTCCTACACACCCTTCCCAGGCTGTCATCTCTTTCCACTTTCTACCTCCATGTGATCAAATTTTTAAACTCCCACATGAGTGAAACCATGCAATATTGGCCTTTTTGTGTCTGACTTGTTTCACTTAAGACAATGACCTCCAGTTCCATCCATGTTGCTGCAACTGACATGATTTCATTCTTTTTCATAGCCAAATAGTATCCCATTGTGTATATATACCAAATTTTCTTTATCCATTCATTCATTGATGGACACTTAGGTTGATTCCACATCTTTGCTATTGTGAATAGTGCTGGAAAAAAATGTGAGTACAGGTATCCCTCTGATGGTTTCTCTTCCACTGGGTAGTTACCCAATAATGAGATTGCTGGATCAAATTATAATCCTATTTTTGTTTTTTTGGGAAATCTCCATACTGGTTTCGATACTGGCTATACTAGTTCCCACCAACATCCTTGCCCACATCTTTTATTTTTTGTCTTTTTAATAATAGGCATTCTGACTGGGGTAAGATGATATTTCATTATGATTTTAATTTTCATTTCTCTGATAATTAGTGATGTTAAGCATTTTTTCATATACCTGCTGGCCACTTATATGTCTTCTTTTGAAAAATATTCATTTCCTTTGCCCTTTTTTAAGGGAATTGTTTTTTTCCTCTTGAGTTGAGTTCCTTGTATATTACCCTGTCAGATGAATAGTTTCCATCCAACAGGTTGTCTCTTCACTCTGCTGATTATTTCTTTTGCTGTGCAGAATGTTTTTAGTTTAATTAAATCCCATTTGTCTTTTTTGTTGTCCATGCATTTGAGGTCTTAGTCATAAATTATTTGCCTAGATCAACATTCAGGAGAGTTATCCCTAGGCTTTTTTTTTTTAAGGATGTGGGGTACAATTCAGGATTAGATATACAAATGGTCATTGTACAGGTAAAGTTTAAAAGTATTTTAATAGTTTCGAGTAGTACATCTAAATGTTGGCTCTATTTTGAGATAATTTTGTATATGGTGAGAAATAAGGGTACAGTTTAATTATTCTCCATGTGGCTATCCAATTTTCTCAGCATCATTTATTGAAGAGAATGTTCTTTCCCAAATGTAAGTTCTTGTCAGTTTTGTTGAAAATCAGTTGGCTATAAATATGTGGCTTTATTTATTCTTTCCCTTGGTCTATGTGTCTATTTTTATGCCAATACCATGTTGTTTTAGTTAGTATAGCCTTGTAATATCTTTTGAAGTCAGGTAATGTGATGGCTCCAGCTTTGTTCTTTTTGTTCAGGATTGCTTTTGAAAAATATTCAGG
The DNA here is from genome assembly GCF_000164805.1 of Carlito syrichta. Lineage (NCBI taxonomy): Eukaryota > Metazoa > Chordata > Mammalia > Primates > Tarsiidae > Carlito > Carlito syrichta. The sequence continues at coordinate 48,351 of NW_007247320.1, read as the reverse complement.
AGTTCCGGTAATATGGTGATGGCATAGGTGGATTTGTGAGACTCTCTGAATGTGAGTTCCCAAAAAGACTCTTACTTTTCTTCCCACAGCCCCCTGCCCACTGCCAGCCACACTGGTATGAGGCCTGGGGACCTTCAGTCCCACGCAGGGCCAAATATTGTGGCCCCCAGCTGCTGCTGCTCCACTATATGAGACTCCCGCCTGTGCAGGAGTCCCAAGTCTCAGCTCCCTCCCTGTCTATATTGTCTCGCCCAGCACCCAGCACCAAGCTCCCAGTCACCCAGGGAGGCTCTGGGTGCCTGCCCCTCAGAGATACCAGTCCCATTTCTGGCTGAAGTACCCTGTGAGGGACCCAGGGCTACCGCCTGCCCTTTGGAGCTTTGGAGCTCTGGAGCCCTGGGCCCACCCTGGCTGAGGCACTCGGCGCATGACCCCAAGCTTGTGTAAGGGAATAGAACACTAGGCTTGTGTAAGGTGCTGATCGGAGGCTCCCAGCTTCAGAGGAGGGAACGCCCGACCCTCTCCTCCACCCCAGCCTTCTGGTGACACCACAAATCCAGCACCCAGCTGTGCAGCTTATCCCCGGTGCCTCTCATCCAGAGACCCAGATGAGCAGAGAGAAAAGATCCCCAAAAGTGAAACTGCCACCTCGGCTATTCTCCAGGCAGATTTGCATTGCCCCGCCCACCTGTCAGAGCCTCCATCTCGGTTCCTAAGGCAACGTCATTAAACAGGAGACAAAGCCCCTCCCCTATGGTGAACAGACAGAGACAACTAAGCCTCGTAGACCTCCCAGGCAGCCAGCTAGGTGCCTGCAACAAAAACAAAGGGGAGAGGCTGGAGATCAGAGCTGAAGTGACTTTAGACACTCAGGAAAGATTCCAGAGCTAGTCTGATCTCTTATTTTGACTTTTGATTTTATCATTCTGGCTGTATGTTTTACTCACATTTGTTTGCTTTCTGACTTACACTATGTTTCATGTTTTTATTGGTCTGTCTCTGTGTAGCTACCAGTATTCTTTAGGGAATTTTCCTTCTGTGTTTTTTTCACTTCTCTCCGGCCTTGTGTCTCTTTTTCACCTGTTAGTTGGTATGTATGTCTGTTTTCCATCTCACTCTTCTCTCTTTCTAACTTCCTATAGACCCCCCCTTCCTTTATTATTTTCCTTTTTTTACCTCCTTTTGATCCAGGGACCAAACCTACATACCACTGCACAGACAGATTGTAAGGCAGTGGGAAATAGGTACCAGTGTATTCATACACCTGTTCGTGGATGCTGGAATCAGCATATAGATTCTGAATCACAACTTCCCCCTCAATTAAACCTCAAAACTGCAAAAAGTACAGCCTGCAGCCCACACTCCAACCTCAAAAGTGAACAAAGCCAGAGGACCCTCATAAGGAAGAACAGATTATACAAGTGAAACAAAAGCAATTCCACCTTCCCTGAAAAACAGAATTAAAGAAGGGAAGGGAAAGGGGAAGAGAGAGAAAAATCTACACAAATGAAGAAAAACCAAAAGAATATAGGTCTCACTCAGATGCCTGGGAGGGCAGACACTGAGAAAACTGACTTCGGAATGTTTTTGTTACAATCTCATTTATTTCTGCTCTGATTGTTATTATTTCATCTACTAACTGTGTGTTTGGTTTGCTCTTGCTTTTCTAGTTATTTAAGATGCATTATTGGATTGTTTATTTGAATATTTTCTGCTTTTTTGATGTAGGTACTTATTTCTATTAATTTTCCTCTTAGCACTGCTTTTGCTGGATCCCTTAGGTTTTGGTATGTTGTATTTCCATTTTAATTAGTTTCACAGTTTTACATTTCTTTCTTAATTTTTTCATTGACTCACTAGTCATTCAGGAGCATATTGCTTAATTTCTATGTATTTGTATAGTCTCCAAAGTTCTTCTTGTTATTGATTTCTAGTTATATTTCATTTGGTCAGAGAAGATACTTGACAGGATTTTTTTTGAATTGTTAAAGATTATTTTTTGGTCTAACATATGGTCTATTCTTAAGAGTGGTCCATGTGCTGAGGAGAAGAATGTGCATTCTGTAGCTCTTGGATAAAATTTTCTATAAATAACTACTATTAGCTTCATTTGTTCTATAGTGAAGATTAAGTCCAGTGTTTCTTTGTTGATTTTCTGTCTGAATGATTCTGTCCAGTGCCAAAAGTGGGATGTTGAGGTCTCCACCTACTATCATATTGAGGTCTCTCTCTCTCTTTAGGTGTAATCATATTTGCTTTACTGGGTGTTCCAGTGTTGGGTGCATATATATTTACAATTGTTATGTCCTCTTGCTGAATTGACCTCTTTATCATTATATAATGACCTTCTTTGTCTCTTTTTATAATTTTTTCTTGAAATCTACTTAATCTGATATAAGTATAGTTATTCCTGTTCTTTGCTGGTTTCCATTTGCATGGAATTTTTTTTCCATCCCTTTATTTTCAACCTGTGTGTCTTTATAGGTGAAGTGGGTTTCTCATAGGCAGCATATAGTTGGGTCTTGTTTTCTCATCCATTCAGCCACTATATGTCTTTTGATTGATGATTTTAGTCCATTTGCATTCAATGTTATTATTGATAGATAACGACGTCTGCCATTTTGTTATTTATCTTGTTTTGTGGGTCTGAGTTACTTCACCCTGTCTTTCTTTGTATAAAAGTGATTTTCTCTGGTATTATGTTTAAATTTCTTTTTATTTTTTGTATCTTTGTAGGTTTTTAAATTTGAGTTTACCATGAAACTTGCAAATAACATCTTATAACCAATTATGTTAAGCTGATGACAACTTAGCTCTGATTACAAAAAAAAAAAAACAACAAACAAAAGGGAAAAAAGCTCATAAATTTTCTACATTTTACTCCACCCTCTCCCTGCTTTTTAACTTTTTGTTTCTATTTACATCTTTTTATACTATCTCTTAGAAAGATGTTTTGGTTATTTTTTATTTATTTATTTTTTGAGTTGGAGTCTCACTCGGTCACCCAGACTGGAGTGCAGTGGCCGCTCCTGGCCACCGCAGCCTCGCCTGCTGGGCTCCAGCGATCCTTCCGCCTCAGCCTTCCGAGTAGCCGGAATTACAGGTATGCACTACCATGCCCGGCTGATTTTTTTATTTATTGTAGAGATGAGGTCTCGCTGCCCAGGCGGGTCTTGAACCCGCGGGGTCAGGCAATCCACTCACCTCGGCCTCCCAAAGGCAGGGGATTACAGGCTGAGCCACCAAGCCCGGCTTGTGGTTATTTTTATAGGTATATCTTTTAGTCTTGCTACTGAATATATGAGTGGTTTACATACCACAATTACAGTGTTAGTGTAGTCTGTATTTGTCTGTATACAAACAGTTGCCAGTGGGTTTTGTATCTTCAGATGATTTCTCATTGCTCATTAATGTACTTTTATATCAGATTGAAGAACTCCCTTTAACATTTCTCGTACAACAGGTATGGTGTTGATGAAATCCTCCAGCTTTTGTTTCTTACAGATAGTCTTTATTTCTCCTTCATGTCTGAAGGACATTTTCACTGTATATGATATTCTAGTATAAACGTTTGTTTCCTTTAACTCTGAATATGTCATGGCACTCTTTCCTGGCCTGTGAGGTTTCCATTGAGAAGTCTGCTGTCAAATGTATTGGAGTTCCTTTATATGTTATTTAGGGTTTTTTTCCCTCTTGTTGCTTTTAGGATTCTTTCTTTATCATTGACCTTTGGGAGTTTGATTATTCAGTGTTTTGAGGTAGTTTTACTTGGGTTAGTCTTGGTGTTCTGTGACTTTCTTGTACCTAAATATTGATAGCTTTCTCTAATTTTGGAAAGTTCTCTGTTATTATTTCTTTGAATAAACTTTCTACCTTGATCTTTTTTTTCATCTTCTCTTTAAAGCCAATAACTCATAGGTTTGCCCTTTTGAGGCTATTTTCTAGATCTTGTAGGCATGCTTCATCCCTTTCTCTTTTTTCTTTTTTCTCCTCTGTAACCTATTTTCAAGTTCACTAATTCTTCTGTTTGAACAATTATTTTGTTGAAAAACTGTGATGCATTTTTAAGTTTATCAGTTAAATTTTTTGACTCCAGAATTTCCTCTTGATTTTTAAAAAATATTTCAATATTTTTAAATATTTCAAAATATTGAAATATTTTTTATTTGCTATTGTGAATAGTGTGGCAATAAACATATGTGTGCAGGTGTCTTTTTAGTAGAGCAGTTTATGTTCCTCCAGGTATATTCTCAGGGGAGAGATTTCTGGATCATTTATCTGATATGATTCTTAATTTCCTCTCTGTGTTATTTTGAAGTTTGTTAAGCTTCCTCAAAACAGCTATTTTGAATTCTTTGTCTTAAAGGTCACATAATTCTGTCACTCCGGGATTGGTCACTGGTACCTTTAGTTCATTTGGTGAGGCCATGTTTTCCTGGATGTTCTTAATGCTTGTAGATATTTGCCAGCGTCTGTGCTTTGAAGAGTTAGGTATTCTAATCTTCACAGTGCAGGCTTGTTTGTACCTGTCCTCTTTAAATTTATTTTACAGTTGTGGGGTACAAGTGAGGATTTGCTAAATAAGTAGGCTGTATGCAGGTGAAGTGTGAGCTTCTTCTTACTACTCCTGATAGTGGACCAGGTAGCCATTGTATTGCCACATGATCCCTTCTCTCCTCTCTCCCTCCCTCCCCAGCAGTGCCCAGCAACTGCCAAATCTACTCTCATGCTGATGCAACTAATTTTCGGGGCCCACTTATGAATAAGAACATGTGGTATTCAGTTCTTTGTTTCTGTAATATTTCACTTAGTATGATGGTCACCAACTGCATTCAAGTTGCTGGGAAGGCTATGACTTTGTTCTTCTTTATGACTGTATAATATTCCATCCTGTATGTGTACCACAGTTTCTTTATCCAGTCCACTTTCAATGGACAATAGGGTGGTTCCATGTTTTTGCTATTGTGAATAGTGTGGCAATAAACATATGTGTGCAGGTGTCTTTTTAGTAGAGCAGTTTATGTTCCTCCAGGTATATTCTCAGGGGAGAGATTTCTGGATCATATGAGAGATCAATTTTTAGAAATTGCCACACTACTTTCCATAGAGGTTGAACTAGCTTACATTCCCACCAACAGTGTAGAAGTGTTCTCTTTTCTTTGCAGCCATGTTAGAACCTATTATTTTTTGACTTGTTAATGACAGCCATCCTTACTGGAGTTAGATGTTATCTTGTTTTGATTTGCATTTCTCTGATGAGTAGTGAGTTTGAGCATTTTTTATGTGTCTGTTGGCTGCTTGTATATCATCCTCTGAGAAGTGTCTATTCATGTCCTTTGCCCACTTGTTATTGGTGGTGTTTTTTTTTTCCTTTCCATTCATTTGAGTTCCATGTAGATTGTGGATATTAGACTTTTGTCAGATTCATAACTTGCAAATATTTTTTCCCATTCCATGGGTTATCTCTTTATTCTCTTGAAGGTTCCTATTGCTGTGCAAAAGCTTTTCAGTTGGATGAGGTCCTGACTGTCTATCTTACCTTTTGTAGCATTTGCTTTTGGGGACTTAGTCATGATTCATTGCCTACTCCAATGTCCAGAAAGGTATTTCCTACATTTTCTTGTAGGATTATTATAGTTCGAGGTTTTACATTTAGATCCTGGATCCATTTTGAGTTGATTTTTGTATATAGTGATAGGTAGGGGTCCAGTTCCATTCTTCTACATATGGCTAGCCATTTTCCCTGCACCATTTGCTAAATATGGTCTTATTTCCCCCTTGATTGTTGTTGACAGTTTTGTTGAAGTTGAGTTGTTAAGGGACTGTCCAAAATCTCTGTCTTATTCCATTGGTCTATGTGCCTATTCCTGTACCAATACCATGCCATCTTGGTTACTATAGACTTACAAAAAAGTTTAAAGTCTAGAAGTATGATACCTCCCACTTTGTCCCTTTTGCTGAGGATTGTTTTGGCTATTCGTGCTCTTTTTGGTTTCCATATGAATTTCTGTATTGTTGTTTCCAGGTCTGTGAAAAATGATGTCAGTAATTTAATATGTATTACATTGAATCTTTGGTGAAGTCTTGGGTTACAAAATTAATGTGCAAAAGACAGTTGCATCTCTATACACCAACAAGAAGGTGGAGAACCAAATAAAAACACAATATCTTTCACAATAGCCACACACAAAAAAAGAAATACCTTGGCATCTACCTTACATGTCCTTGATAAGTCTTTCTGGGTACTCAGAGGGAACTGACTATTGTGATCTAAGTCTTTGATCAACATAGTCATATCTGCAATTTGGAACACCCCAAGTACAGTAATGCTGCAACAATTCTTGTAGGCTTGTACTACCTTGGTGAGATTTGAGCAACTTCCCTGGATTATCAGGCAGAGTATCTCATTCTGTTCCCTCACCTTCCCCTAAACAGGAGTCAGTCTCTCTCTCTCTCTCTCTCTCTCCCCCCCCCCCCCCCGCCGGGGCTTCTTGGAGTTGGGAGAGGAGTGACACAAGTACTCCTGTGGCCATGACAGCTGGACCCAGCACAGTACTGGATTTTGCCCAAAGCCTGTGTTGACTACTACCTGGCTATTACTGATGTTTATCCAAGGCCCAAGGGCTCTTTAGTCAGCAGTTGGTGAATCCTGTCAGTACTGGATCCTTCTCTTCAGGGCAGCATATTCCCTTCTGGCCCAGGATGGGTCTAGAAATGCCATCCAGGAGCTGGGACCTGGAATTGGGGACTTCAGGAATCTACTTGGTGCTTTATTTTACTGTGGCTAAGCTGGTACCCAAGTTGCAAGATAAAGTCCTCTTTACTTTTCTCTTTTTTCCACAAGTGGAAGGAGATTTCATGAGCTGCACTGCCTGGAGTTGGGGAGAGGTGATGCAAACACTCCCTTGGCCACTACAGCTGGTATCTTGCTGAGTTATGTGCACCAACTGGCTTCGAGCCCAGCACAGTACCAAGACTTGCACAAAGCTGCAGTCCTTGTGGCCTGACTGCCTTTCAAATTTATTTGGGACCCCAGGATACTAGTCAACCAGTGGTGGTGTTAACTGGAACACAAATTCCTACTACTAGGGCAAAGGATTCTCCTCTGGCTGGACTAGTTTAAATGCTTCGTCTTGGGGCACTGGCAGAATTCTGCCCTGTGTTGCATTCTGCTCTGACAGGGCAGTACTGAGTTCCAATGCAAAGTCCAAAAATTACTTCACTCTCCCTCCCCCAAGCACACAGATTCTGTCTCCTAGAGTGCTGCTGGAGGGTGTGGAGGGGTGATATAAGCAGTGCAAGCCCATTTTTCCTACCCTCTTCAGTGCCTCTTTCCTTGATACAATGTTAAAACCACATACTGTGATCGTTTACCTGATTTTCGGTTCTTATGAAGATGCTTTCTTGCATGGATAGTTGTTCAATTCCTGTAGGAGGTAATGGTCAGTGGAGGGTTCTATTCAGCCATCTTGCTCTGCCTCCTTCTTCAGATTTTCTTTTTTTAAAATCTTAATACTGGTGCTGTTTATTCCATCATTCTATCAAAGATTATCTTTCCATCACTAATTAACAAGCTAAATAAAATCTTTGATGCATATTAATTTTATATTTGTATGAGTCATGATTTTAGTCTTTTGAAAATTGCACATAATAATCACAAGACAAATTTTAAATCTATTAGCATTAATTTTTTCAGATTCTATATTTCTAGCACTTTGCTTTATATGTTTTGATGAAATGTTATTTTATATATAACGGTGCATAACTGTCATATTTACATTGTGAATTGAACATTTTTTCTATATAAAATGGCTTAATTAAGCCCCTTTATTGTTGTTTGATGTTTTTCTTTGATGTGCTTTTATTTTATTTATTTATTTAATTTTTTTTTAAAAGATGTGTGGTATAATTCAGGGTTAGGTACATATGTGGTCATCACACAGGTAAAGCTTAGGCCTCCCTTTGGTCCCCACTTCACCTGGTTTGAGATCATGTAGATGTGCTTCTTTTTAAAAACCATTTTACATATTTATGTTTATTTTTCATCATCTAACTTTATATTATATAAACAAAATCATGTCATTTGTAAAGAATATATAAGCAACTGGAAAAGGTATGAAGTGATAAGTAAAATTTTTCTTTTCTCATTGTTCTCATCTCTGCAATAACACATTTCAAGTGTAGCCTCCGTCTTCATTATTTGCACAAATGGATTTACTCAGTACATAATATTCTCTCATTTGTTTTGTTCATTTACTATATCTTAGATAACTAATTCAGAAAACTTAGCATTCTGTTCCTCTAGAACCACTCTTGGTACCCAAATCTATAGTATTTGTCCAAATTCTCCAGAAAAACTGAACCAATAAGAGTATTTACATATATATGCTCCTACTGATTGTCTGTCTCCTATTAAGGAATATCTGTCTATCTATAGAGATTTATTATAAGGAATTAGTTCACATGACTATGGAGGCTGAGATGTCCCAAGCTCTGCAGTTAGCAAGCTGAAGACCCAGGAGAGCTGATGGTGTAAGTCTAGTCGAAGCCTGAAGGTTCAAGGGCCAGGAAAGCTGATGATATGATTCCAGTCTGAGTCTGAATTTGACATCAGGAGAAGACTGATGTTCCAAGTCAAAGACAGTCAGTCAAGCCCTTCCTTTTCCTTTTGTTCTGTTCAGATCTTCAACAGATTTGATAAGGCCCACAAACATTGGGGACAGCAGTCTGCTTTATTCAATTTACCGATTCAAAGGTTAATCTCATCCAAAAACACCCTCACAGAAACACCCAGTGTCTTAGTCCATTTTGTGTTGCTATAAGAAAGGGATTGGCAGTAGTGGGAGACTGTCAGGTGGGGAGTGGGATTGGCAGTTGAGGGAAACTGCTAGGGGAGGGCGGGGCCTACCTCACCAACAAGGGTACCTGCATGATCAATGTTTATATACCTGACCCTGAAATGTACCCCGCATCTATATAATAAAAATTAAAAAAAAAGAAATACCTGAGGCAGAGACAATCTTGAATAAGAGAGTTATATTGGGTCACAATTCTGATGGCTGAAAAATTCAAATTGGGCATCTTCATCTGCTGAGGGCCTCAGGCTGCTTCCACTCATGGGAGAAGTTGAAAGGAAGTCAGTGTGTGCAGAGATCACATGGGAAAAGAGGAAACAAGAGGGAAGAGGGAGGTACCAGCCTCCTTTTAACAACCAACTCTAATGGAAGCTAATAGAATGAGAATTCACTCTCCCCTAAGGGGGGGCATTCATCTATTCATGAGTAATCTGCTTCCATGGCCACCTCCTATTAGGTCCCACCTCCAACATTGGGCATCACATTTCAACATGAGGTTTAGAGGGAACAAACATCCAAACCACAGCACCTTGAATAATTAACTAAATATCTTGGCACCCTGTGACCCAGTCAAGTTGACACAAAATTAGCCATCACACTTACATTTTAGTTGTGTTCTCTTCCAGGTTTAACAAATACCTATGGCAGGGAAGAACACTTAGAGAATTCATTAATACATGCTGTCCTGTACTTTTGTCAGCAATTATTATCTTGTTTTGTGTTAAGATTTTTCTGTCTTCATTAGCAGCACTATAGTTTTCCTTAGGTAAATGTATATAAATGTGTCCTATTTAATTTGACCTAAGTTCAAGTAAGATTTTTCTATGTCAACACCTACAATCATGGTTCAGGAAATACCTTAAGCCTACAATTAATTATTCTCCATATCTGTGTTAAATGCACAGTAATTATCAGTGGAAATTTTTCCAACTGTGGCTTTATAATATTGAGATTTTATGTTAAAAACTGTGTTATTTTTTATGAGTTTTTCAGATTAGATATTTTATTCTTTTCTTTATTTTATTGAAAGATGTGGGGTACAAATCAGCATTAGATACATAAGTAGTCTACGTGCAGGTAAAATTTGAGCCTCCAACTGGTCCTCACTTCCCCTGATTTAGGATCAAGTACGCTTAGTGATGTTATGTGCCTCCCCCACAGTGTTCTGCTACTGCCAATCCCTCTCTTGTAGTATTGTGATAAATGTTCAGGACCCACTTATGAGTGAGAACATGTGGCATTCAGTTCTTTGTTTCTGTGATAGATCACTGAGCATGATGGACTCTAAATCCATCCAAGTTGCTGTGAAGTCCATAATTTTATCCCTCTTTATGGCTGTGTAATACTCTATCATGCATATGTACATTTTCTTTATCCAGTCTACTTTTGATGAGTAGCAGGGTTGGTTCCATGTTTTTTATATTGTGAATAGTGCTACAATAAACATGTGTGTGCAAGTATCTTTTTTGTAGAATGATTTGAGTTCCTCTGGGTATAATTCCAGAAGGGGATTCCTGGGTCATGTGGAAGGTCAATTTCTAGTTCTTTTAAAAATTGCCAAACTGTTTTCTATAGAGGTTGTACTAGTTTATACTCCCACCAACAGTGTAGAAGCATTCCCTTTTCTCCACATCTTCTCCAGCATCTGTTGTTTTTTGTTTTATTAATGGTGGCCATCCTGACTAGAGTTAGGTGGTATCTTAGTATGGTTTTGATTTGCATTTCTCTGATGATTAGTGAGGCTGAGCATTTTTTTTCATGTATCTGCTAGCAGCTCTTGTTTTGAGAAATGTCTATTCATGTCTTTTGCCCACTTTTTAATGGGGCTGTTTGGTTTTTTTGTTTGTTTGTTTGTTTTTTATTCCTCTCAGCTCATTTGAGTTCCTTGTAGATCCTGGATATTATACTTTGTCAGATATACAGTTAGAAAATACCAAATATTTTTTACCATTCTGTGGGTTGTCTCCCCACTCTATGGTTTCTTTTGCTTTTCAAAAATGTCCCACTTGTCTATCTCATCTTTTATGGCATACACTTTTGGGGTTATGATCAAGAATTGGTTGCCTATTCCAGTGTGTGGAAGAGTGTCTCCTGCATTTTTTCTAAGATTCTTATAGTTTGAGGTTTTATGTTTAGGTCTTTGATCCATTTGGAGTTGATTTTTGTGTATGGTGATGGGTAGGGGTCCTGTTTCATTCTTCTGGATGCAGTCAACCAGTTTTCCCAGCACCATTTGCTGAATAAGGTCTCCTCTCCCCAGTACTTGTTGTTGATGGCTTTGTCAAAGATGAGTTGATTGAGAGATCAAGTTTTTGCTTCCAGAATTTCTATCCTTTTCCATTGGTCTATATGCCTATTCTTGTACCAATACCAGACTGTTTTGATTATTGTAGCCATATAATAAAGTTTAAAGTCTTGAAGTGTGATACCTCTTGCTTTGTTTCTTTTGCTAAGGATAGTTTTGACTATTCATGCTCTTTTTTGTTTCCATATGAATTTGTATATTGTCATTTCCAGGTCTGAGAAGAATTATGTTGATAATTTGATGGGTATTGCATTGAATCTGTAGATTGCCTTGGGTAGGGTGGACATCTTCATCATACTGATTCTTCCAGTCCATGAGCATGAAATGCTTTTCCATTTGTTTGTTTCTTCTTCGATTTCTTTGAGCAGTGTTTTGTAGTTTTCATTGTAAAGGTCTTTCATTTCTCTGGTTAGGAAGATGCCAAGGTTTTTCTTTTTTTGTGGCTATTGTAAATAGAATTGTGCTTTTTATTTGGTTCTGTTTGGTTTTGGTGTATAGAAATGCAACTGTCTTTTGCACATTGATTTTGTACCTGAGACTTTACCAAAGTCATTTATCAGTGCAAGGAATTTTTTGACAGGTTATCTTGGGTTTTCAAGGTATAGGATTATATCACCTGCAAAGAGGGCTAGCTTAACTTCCTCTGTTCCTATTTGGATACACCTGATTTCCTTCTCTTGCCTGATTGCTCTAGCTAGGACTTCCAACACTATGCTGAACAGGAGGAATGAGAGTGGGCAAACTTGTCTTATTCCTGTTTTCAGGGGAAATGCTTCCAACTTCTGTCCATTGAACAATATGTTGGCTGTGGGTTTATTGTAGATGTTTTTTACTATTTTGAGGGCTTTTCCTTCTGTGCTTAAGTGCTCATGGGTTTTTATGAAGAAGGAATGCTAAATTTTGTTGAAAACTTTTTCTGAGTCTAATGATATAATCATATGGTTCTTGTTTTTGCATCTGTTGATGTATTGAATCACATTTACGGTCTTGAGGATGTTGAGCCAGCCCTGCCTCCCAGAAATGAAGCCTGCTTGGTCGTGGTGGATGAATCTTGAGATGTGTTGTTGGATTCAATTTACTAGAATCTTGCTGAGAATTTTTGCATCTATGTTCACCAAGAAGATTAGCCTGTACTTCTCTTTCCTTGTTGGGTCTTTGCCAGGTTTGGGTGTCAGTGTGATTTGGGGAGAGTTCAGCTCCTTTTTGTATATTTTGTAGAATTCAGTTGGGAAGCCATCTGGCCCAGGGCTTTTTTCTTTCTTCTCTCTTTTTTAAAATAGGTAGCTTTCTTATGATGAAGTCAATTTCCTGGGTTGTTATTGGTCTATTAAGTGTTTCAGTTTTTTCTTGTTTCAACCTTGGAAATTTGGGTGATGTCAGAAAGTCCTTCATTTTATTTAGATTGTTGAGTCTGCTTCTGTACAGGTATGCATAGTAATCCCTGATAGTCTTTTGAATTTCTTCAGGATCAATGTGACTTCATCTTTTCCATTTCTGATTGTGTTTATTTGAACTTTTTCTCTCTTTTTCTTGTTCAGTCTGGCTAGGGGTCCATCAGTCCTATTTATTCTTTTAAAGAACCAGCTTTTTGTTTTGTTTTGTTTTTTTCTATGATATTTTTGTCTTCCATGTCCTGTAGTTGGGCCTTTATTTTGATGATCTGGACTCTTCTGCTAAAGTTAGGATTTGGGGCTTTCCAGCTCCCTTTCCAGCTCCCTTAGGTGTGACATTAGGCTGTTTACTTGTGATCTTTCTGTTTTCTTGATGCATGTGTGTAGCATTATAAATATCCTTCTTAGTACTGCTTTCTTAATATCCCAGAGGTTATGGTAGGATATGTCTTTGTTTTCATTTGTTTCCAGGAATCTTTTGATTTCTGCCTTGATTTCTGTGTTGACCCAGGAGTCATTCAGCAGTATGTTGCTTAGTGTCCATGTCTTTGTGTGTTTTGGAGGGGATCTTATTGATGGCAATATTTATTTTTATTTCACTGTGGTCTGAGAAGATGCATGGAATTTGTTTATGTTTGGTTTATGGCCAAGCATGTGGTCAATCTTGGAGTATGTTTCATGTGGTGATGAGTAGAATGTGTATTCTGTGGTTATAGGGTGGAGTGTTCTGTATATGTCTATCAAATTCATTTGGTCCAACATCACGTTGAAGTTCTGGATCTCCTTATTGATTTTTGTCTTGATGATCTATCTAGGGTTGTTAGTGGGATATTTAAGTACCCAGTTATGATTGCATTACAGTCAGTATCCTCTTTTATCTTACTTAGTAGCTGCTTTATAAATCCTGGTGCTCTTGTGTTGGGTGCATATATGTTTGGGGTGGATATATCTTGTTGATGGATTGAACCTTTTATCGTTATGTGATGTCCTTCTGTATCCTTTTAAATTTTTGATAGTTTGAAGAATTTTTTGTCTGATATTAGAATCACAACTCCTGCTTTTTGTTTTGTTTTCCATTCACCTGAAAGTTTATTTTCCATCCTCTAACATTGAGTGTGTGGGTATCCTTTGTGGTGAGATGTGTTTCCTGGGGGCAGCATATTGTTGGGTCATTTTTTTTTAATCAAGTTTTCCATTCTGTGACTTTCAGTGGTGCATTTAGTCCATTCATGTTCTGGCTGATTATTGAAATGTGAGGGTTTATCCATGTCATATGGCTCTTATAATGCTGTTTTGTTTTCTTTTAGCATTTGCATTAATTTGTGTGTGCGTTTTCAATTTTGTAGGTGTGTTGCATACTCTATCATCTCTATGTTTGCCCATACTCTTGCAAAGTGCTGCATGGTCTTTCTTTTTATTTTCTTATTTTTTACTCTGTGCTTAATACCTTCTTAAGCATCTCCTATAGAGCTGGTCTGGAAGCAACATAAACTCTTAGGGGCTGGATTTCTGGGAAGGATTTTAATTCTCCATTGCTGATGAAACTTAACATAGGTAGGAAATTCTTGGTTGGAACTGTTTATCTTTAAGAACTTTGAAAATTGGACTTCAGTCCCTTCTAGCTTATAGTATCTCTGCAGATAAGTCTGGTGCAATTCTGATTGGTCTTCTCTGGTAGTTGTCTGTCCTTTCTCTCTCACTGCCTTTAGGACTTTTTTCTTTTATCCCTACTTTATGTAAGTGAATTACTATGTGTCTAGGGGTCGGTATTCTCATTTGATGCCTTGTGTGAATCTGAATCTCGTGTGTTTGGATGTTTGCATCTCTGGTGAAATGGTGGAAGTTGTCTTAGATGACCTCATAGAATGCTTGTTTCAAGGTGTTCTCCATTTCCCTTTCTGCTTCAGAGATATCAATCAGGTATAAGTTTGGCCTCTTGATATAATTACACATCTCTTGGTAACTTTGTTCCTCCCTTTGAATTTTCTTTATGTGTTTTTAACAGATTGGATTAATTCTGTATTTTGGTCTTCAAGCTCTGAGATTTTCTCCTCTGCTTGGTTGATTTTGCTTTCCATGCTTGTCAGCTTGATATTTTTTTCTTAGACAGAGTTCTTCATGGTCAAAATCTCTGCTACAAGTTCTTTCAATGTTCCTTCTTGTCTTTCCTGAGTCTTCTTTACTCTTTCCATCCACCCCCTGATCTCTGTTGCATTCTGGGGCCAATTGTGGATGGTTTCCATTGTTTGGGCCCTGAGGTCTGTTTTTTCAGGCACTGTCTCTTCAGGACTCTGGGGGTTACTTGTGATCTTCCGTTGATTTTTTTCCTCATTTGTGACAGATCACCTTCCTTTTTCATTAATTCCATTTTTCAGTGAAAGAGGGAGAAACTTTCACTTCTTTTGTTTGCTCAGTCCCCATCCTTCCTTGAACAGGGCTTCTGAATTTGTTCTATTTTGAAACAGGGATGGGGGTAGGGAGCTGTTCTATCTCTTTACAATTTTGAATAAGGTGTAATGGGGGGAGCTAAGATACAGAAGCCACCTGCAGATCACAGTGTTCACTGACTGGTGTGTGGGGCCCGTGATTCCCACTTATCGTGACCTTACAAAATGTCCATGCAATGGGAACTTGTGTGCCCCCCCCACCCCCGAGTCCAAAATAACATAAGAGAAAGCAAAAGAACAGAGAGAAGGAGAAGGAAAAAAGAAAAGAAGAGAAGAAGGAAAAAAGAAAAAAGGAAGTAGGAAGTAGAAAAAAAACCCCAAACCAAACACATGTACACATACATATACCCACACACTAAAAAAAAGAAAGAAAAAGAAAAAAATCTCTACTACCTATAGAACAAGCAAAAATTTTTTTCCTGAGCATTGAGCTCCCTCTTGTGGCAGGTTCTAATACTTCTGGTTCTTTTTGGCACATTCAAACCACCACATCACCTGGCTCATGGCAGAAGGGAGGGCCTCCACTTGTGTGCTGCGTGCTGACCAGGCGCCCTCCACATGGGCCAAATGCTTCATGGACTGCTGGGAGAGTGGGCACTCACCTCTACGCTTTCTGGCTGGACCCTCCTTGTCCACACCTGTTGTTTCACAAATGGGCCAGTATGGGAGATGGGGCAACTGGGACTCCACACTAGCCCTGTTCCTCTGGGGATCATGCACTTGGAGGTACCTCCTCTGGGTTCACAATGATCAACTCCCAGAGAGATGTGGGCTTCTCCTCCCAGTCTCAAGACACCGGTCTGCTTTTCAATGGTGGGCATGCTGGAGCATTTTTCTGCCCTAGTTTCAGGATAATGGCAATAGTGGTGCTCCTGTATCTTCTCTTGTGGGTCTCAGTCTCTGATTCCCTTGTTACACTCTCACCATGGCCCTCACTGCCAGTGTTCAGCTTGGCACCAAAGATGGTGGTGGGGCCAGGTACCAGGCACTGAACCCCCTCTGTTCTCTGCAGATTCCCCTAGAGGAGGGCCCTTGTTAATTTCTGGAGATGGTGCTTGCTTTTGCACCATGGGAAGTGCTGGGGTCAGAGTGGTAGCAATGGTGGCAGCTTCACCAGGAAAGCCCAGCCCATTTGTTCCCAAGTCCTCACTCGGTCACCCACACACCCATTTCCATGCATGTGCATACACACACACACACACACACACACACACACACACACACACACACACACACACAGAAATTCATCCTTGCATACACTCAGTTACACAGAGACTCACATTCTCCAGCTGGCTCCATCACCATCTTCCTCAAAAAACCCAGATTAGATCTTTTAAACAGTACATGAAAATAATCTTTCTTATCCCCTGGAAACAAAAGTAGATTTCTGGGGTAGCACAGAGAAAATGCAGCTGTTCACTCTTTACCTTTCAATATAGGGATAGAATTTGATCTCCTACTACATATGCCTTTAAGTCAGTGATAATTTGAATATTTTATATAGATTGAGAGGATTGAGAATTTGTTATATATATGGATAAAAAGACTATTGAAGGTATGATAATATGCTTTCCATACCCAAGCTAATGATATTTGACTTAAAAACTTTAGAAAGAGATACATGTTACATAATATAAAACATGTGTGAGAATATCCTTCAGCAATTCACAACACCACAGCAATGTTTTTTCTGAACAACCAAACAAGTAATTATAATTCACACACCACAAAATTTGAGGCTTTAAGGTGTATAATTCAGTAGTTAGTATATTCATAAGGTGTTGCGACCATTATTACTGTCTAATTATAGAGCACGTTCATCACACCAAAAAGAAATCTCATGCCCATTAATGGTTGCTCTTTCCAGGGAGATTTTTAAGTTGTCCCTGTCTTACTTAAGTTTATTTCTAGGTGGTTGAACTTTTTTGCTGTTGCTCATTAATTTTTAATTCAACCATGCTTTCTTTTTAATTAAAAATAAAGTTACAAAAGTACTGCATTAATGCAAACTGTAATAGGAAATCCTCTCCCCCACAAAAAACCCTAAAAATTTTAGGTTGGTGTGCATCCTTCCAAAGCATTTCATAGGTTTATATTGTGCTTTAAAATTATAAGTAGGACCATATCACAAGTATTTCTATGCTTTTTTTCTTGCCTTTTTTTCTTAACATGTCTCAGAGAATTTTTCAATGTCTATAAGTATTGATCTACTTGATTCTTTTTAAGTGCTGTACAGTAGGCCACTCTATAGATGGTCCAGGATTTATTTACCTATTTCCTGATAGCTGAACTTTCTTTCCTATTTTATTCCTTTTAAAACATTACTGCCAAAAATATAATTTGAACTTTAATATATTTTAGCAAATTATTTTAATAGTCTACTTCAATTTACATAGCCACCAATAGCACATAAGTATGTTCCTCTCCCCACATTCTCAACAATATTTTATTATCAATGTTTTAAATTTTTGCTATGAAAAAATAATGTTTATTTTAGAACTGGCATGTCTTTCACTACTAGTAAGGTTGAATATCCATTTAAATGTCTGTTTTTCATCAGTATTTTTGTCTGAGTTTTCTATTTATAACCTTTGCCTGCTTTCAATTTTGAGGTTTTAAAAATTAATTTCCAATGACTCTTAGTATATTACAGATATCATTCTTCTGTTATAGATGTTGCACACTTCTATTCAGTTCAATGACTTTTGACAATTGTATACACCGCTGATAGGCTGTAAAACTGCCCCACCTGCCTCCAAATACATCCCTGTCCTAATCCCTGGAACCTGTGAATGTTGCCTTATATGACAAACAAACAAATGTAATTAAGTTAAGAAGTGAGATGGGAAGGTTATTCTGGATTATCTGTTAGGCCCTAAATGCCATCATAAGTGACCTTATAAGAGAAAGGCAGAGGCAGATTTGGCACACAGAAGAGGAGAAGATTATGTAAAGAAGAAGGCAGAAATTGGAGTAATGCTGGCATAAGCCATGAAGCAGTGGAAGCAGTAAGAGGGAGTAAATGGATTCTCCCCTGGGATCTCCAGAGGGAGTGCGGCTCTGTTGGCACTTTAATTTCAGTACAGTGAAACTAAGTTTGTACTTCTGCCTTCCAGAATGGTAAGATAATAAATCTCTGTTGTTTTGAGCCACCGAGTTTGTGATAACTTGTTACAGCAGCAATAGGATACTAATACATGGGGTCAGCTGATTTTTTTTCCAAAAGCACAAAGTCAATTCAGTGATGAAAGCACAATTGGTTTTTGGTTTTTGTTTTTGAGTTGGAGTCTCACTCTGTCACTCAGACTGGAGGGCAGTGGCACGCTCCTGGCCACCACAGCCTCGACCTGCTGGGCTAAGGGGATCCTTCCGCTTCAGCCTTCCAAGTAGCTGGTACTACAGGCACATGCCACCATGCCTGGCTGACTTTTTTATTTATTGTAGAGATGGGGTCTCACCAAGTTGTCCAGACTGGTCTCAAACCCCTGGGTTCAGGCAGTCCTCTCACTTCAGCCTCCCAAAGTGCTGGGATTATAGGCATGAGCCACCAGGCCCAGCTGAAAGGACAATTTTTTAAACAAGTGGTACTAGAAAACTGGATATCCATATGGGGAAAACTCCATAGCTTCTCACTCCCATTATGCAAAATCAGTCTAAGATAGGTTATAGACATAAACATAACACCTAGAACTCTAAAGACTACAGAAAAAAGATAGGACAGTATCTTTACAAACTTGGAATAGGCAAAGATATGTGACGTATGTGTGAGACTCTGGTTATAATGCATCATGGAGAAAATTTGTCCCCATCAGTGGAACTGTGAAACTGGAAAACAAGTTATTTATTCCCAGACTACAATGGTAGGACAAGCATAGTTTAAAAGTTATAGACATACCTAATTCCTAAATGGAGGAAATGGAGGGATTACAAATGCTAAGCAATTTCAAAATTGAGCAGAAAAAATTCTGTTATGTTTCAAGTTCTGGGAGTATTTCTCTATGGCTAGAGATTCCATCTTCTTATTTAATTTTTTTTAAAGCAGGATTTATTGAAAAGACAGAAAAGCTCCCAAAGCAGGAAGGGACCGAAGGGGGTTGCCCAAGGATCCATCTTCTTTACTGAAAGCTCCACCCTGTGGTCCTGTAACTCTGTAGTGCTCCTGGTTCTGCCCTCAGTGACCATGACTAGCACCTCTGCCTCTGTACCTCTTGCTACCAACCTTAACACTGAACCTGAACCTTAACACAAACTTGCACTCCTAAACACTAAAATCAAGCTCTGCCTCTCTCAGTTGAAACATCGACATTAACCCCAATTCAAACTTCAAACTAAATTCTGACTGAAACTCCAATCCAGTACCAGAACTAACCCTAACCCAAACACTATACCTAAAGCCAAACTTGAACTTGAACCAAAAATCTGGGACAAAACTAGAGCCTAAACCCTAAACACAAGCCTTAATCAGAGCTTGAGCTGGAGAATGAAACAATCTACATATTGATCTGACCACTTCCTGAACCTCAAACCCATCCCTAACATTAACACTAATCATAGCCCTTATCTCTAACCCTGAACCCAAACCCTTAAATCCTAGAACCCAACCCAAGTCAGAGCCTGAGCCCCAATCCATATCCCCTCCAGAACCCCAACTCCAAATGTGACCCTAATGCCCACCCTAATACAACCACAACCACAACCCAAACCCAACTTCAAACCTAACCCTAGCAGTAACCCCAAGCTCAGCCTTAGCTCTAGCACCAGCCCATGCCAAGCCCTAACCTCAGCCCTGGTATGAACCTTATCCCAAGTAGGAGTCTGAAACCAAACCTCCACCTGAACGACATCCCAACTCTTTACTAAATGTTTCAACATGGATTTAGGAAAATAGTATTTTTTTCTCTTTTGAATTTCTTTTGAACTCTTGTCAAAGACTGATTGGCCATTTTTTGTATGTGTGCATCTATTTCTGAACTCTGCATTCTATTGCATTAATCTAATGCGTCTATCTGTTTACCAATACCACAATGTCTTGATTACTGTAGCTTTATATGAAGTCTTAAAATTCAGTAGTATGATTCTTCCATCTTTGCTCTTTTTAAAAAAATTTTTTTGGCAATTACCTTTTATGTAAATTTCAAAATCAACTTGTCCATTTCCTCTTTAAAGCTTGGCAAAATTTTCCAGTAAAATCTTATGGGCCTGAAGATTTATTTTTCAGAGTATTTTTATTTTTTGTTTTTTATTTTTTGAATTGGAGTCTCATTCTGTCGCCCAGATTGGAGTGCAGTGGCACGCTCCCGGCCACCACAGCCTCGACCTGCTGGGCTCCAGTGATCCTTCCGCCTCAGCCTTCCAAGTAGCTGGAAGTACAGGCACGCGCTACCATGCCCAGCTAGTTTTTGATTTATTGTAGAGACAAGGTCTCGCCAAGTTGCCCGGGTGGATCTCGAACCCACGGGCTCAGGCAATCTACTCACCTCGGCCTCCCAAAGTGCTGGGATTAGAAACTGAGCCACTGAGCCCAGTCAGAGTATTTTAAACTAATTTAATTCCTTTAGTGGTTATAGGGCTATTCATATTATACATTACAACTTGGATGAGTTTTGGCAGTTTGTGTCTTTAAAGTAGTTGGTTCATTTAATCTAAGTTATAGAATTTATGTATGTAGAGTTGTTCATAGTATTTCTATAATGATATCATTTTTATGCCTGTAGGATTTTTAGTTATATATTCTTTTTCCTTCTGTATATTGGTAATTTGTGTCTTTTTGTTTGTGTCTGTGTATCTTTCTAGATGTGTATTGATTTTATCGATCTTTCATAAAACCAACTTTTGGTTTCAGGTTTTTCTCTGTTGATTTTTCTGTTTTCAATTTTATTGATTTCTACTCTTTATTATTTCCTTCTTTTTACTTGATATGGATTTGTGTTACTCTTCTAGTTTCTTGAGATAAAATTTTAGGTTTTTTTAAGTGTGAGATCTTTCTTCTTTTCTAATATAAGCATTGAATATCACAAATTTTCTTCTATACACTGCTTTAGTTGCATTTCACAAATTTTGATATGATATGTTTTCATCTTCATTTAGTTCAAAATATTTTCTAATAATTTCCCTTGAAACTTACTGGAGTAGCTGCACTACCCTTAGTGTTCCCAACACACAACACACACACACACACATCTTTGTAAATAGTCCTTTAATAAATAAACCTTCCTCAAATTATCCTAATTTGAGTGAGCCATTAGTTTTTCCTGTTTTGCCTGATGTAACTTTATTGAGATAGGTGTTCAATTGATCATGCCTAGATCATTTAGCTATCTCTGTTTCAAGAAAAGTACAGGTACTGAGATAGATTGTTCACCAAGAATAATATGGGGCAACGCCTCGGGCCTCCTCCCACTGTGGGAGCTTTTCTGTCTTCTCAATAAATCCTACTTTCTAAAAAAAAGAATAATATGGAATGGTTACTAAAGCAGGAGTGGTGAACAATGTATGTTCACTGCAATTAAAACAACAATAATAGCAACAGCGGTGCCAAAAATAATTATAGAAAAAAACTTTAAATACCTATACCAGATACTGTGCAAAGAACATTATAAGCATTATGTCATCAGTTCTCCCAACAATCCTAGAAGGCAGGTGCAGTTATTTTCCCCATGTTAAAGGTGAAGAAACTGGCATAGAGAGATTTAGAGAAATTAACTCCCCTAAGGTCACATAGATAGTCTGTGGCTGTAGATATGTAAATAGCAGTGGTTTGGTTCAAGATTTCAACCTTGATCTCTTATTATTATATAGTGGTCTCATTGTGATGTTTTGTCCTTTATGACATTAAAATATTCCTTCTTGGGGTTAAAGTGAAGTTTAGGTGATAAAGCAGTGTAGCCAATTTGGATCTAGGAAAATCCTAGTAATACTATAATATGATATAGAACAGGATTTTTTCTTGTCCCCAAATTTTGGCTAAGGCATCAAAGCTGAGGAGAACAAATTACAAGTGCCCACACATTATGAAAAAGAGTGCTAGACTATCCATGTAAGAAATCTAAACTAGCCTGATATTCATTTCCATCTAATGTAAAAGATGCCAAATATTTATTGAGAAAATCCATTGGAAGGATTCATTGTCTAAAATAAATGCATACTAGAGGAAAGTATTATGATTTTTTTTTCTTGGAGGCCAGGGTGGGGAAAGAAAAGGGATACTACCCTTCCCAAGCCAAGTGAGGAGGTCTCAGGGCGACTACTTTGGAGATATTGAAGATGCTAGTGAATAGGGAAATGTAGCATCTTATTTTCTGTCTGAATGTTTATTGAGCTTCAGAACTATGGTTTCTGATGCTGTGTGGGACTGGAGCAGAGCAAAGAGCAAAGAGGGAGAGAGTGAGAGCTAGAGCAAGAGAGAATGAGAAAGAGAGTGATCTTGTGATACCCTATGTCTTCAAGAATTTGGAGGTATAACTGAGCATCAAAACTGCTGTCTGTCTCTTCCCTGGAAGATTCCATTAGTGCAAGAATGATCAAAACTTTCCGTGACAGTAAGATGAAGCAGTAGTCAGCAATTGATTCAACTACACTCCCACCATTTAGAAGAGCAATATTTTTTCCTCAGTATAAGTGAAAGCATCTGGATTTGAGTCATATTGAAAGGACTACACCAGAAGATGGACTCTCATTCCCCTTTGGTTGAAGGTTGAGGCATTAACTCCCTCATACTACCAGACTGCCTGTGCATAGTCTCAGCAAAATTTCATGGCTTCAGAAAATTCCCTGAGGCCAAAAAGTTGAGAGACAATAGGGGTGCCACTGAAATCATAGATAGGGTGATGGGTTGTAACATGGAGCACAAAAAGTGTCTGCTATACCAGGGATAGATTCTATAGAGCACAGTTGGAACTGTGGTGGGAAAAAAATAGAGCAATATCCTAATTGTGACCTTCTAAATTCTGATTACAAAGCCAGTTTGAGTCATGTCACCAACATGCCGATTGTTCTTCCTAGAAGGCATGCCATTGTATCTTTTTTGTTTGCTACAGTACCTAGAACAATGTCTGGAACATAATAGACAATAAATATTTGTTTAAATAATGAACTAGTCACTCTGGGACCATACTTACAAAAAATATGAGTTTTGCCTGCTTTGCCCCTCATTTCTTACTTTTCCATGCCACCTAGTATCACTTTCAACTCCAACCCTAACCAGTACTGATAAGGATTTTATGTCATCAAGGAAGAATTGTCGGTCACTCTACAATGGGCAAAAGGGAGTTTTATATAAGGCTGCCACACCTTGTATAACAGTTTGCCCACAATAGAAAGGAACAATCTAAGATGATAGTAAATTATGTTGAGAAAGTTTCTTTTTTGTTATATTGAAAAGATCCATAGAACAGGCTCATACTTCCATTGTAGTACTTATTACACTGTGTGATAATTGTCTGTCAATCATTGACTTGTGATTTCCTTGCGGATAGAAACCAGGTGTGTCTTATTTATCTCTATATGCCCAGTACTTAGCAGTGTATGGCACATAAATGGACTGATTTATGAGGCTGATCAGGGGAGATATTTTTATTGTATTAATCATAAATTTATTTATATGTTTGAGTACCTGATTCTATTTTTTCTAACCCTACTCAAACCTTTGGGCCACTCACTGGCCACTGAGTGTTTGAAGGTCTTTAAGAGCAGGCCAGGGCAAATCCCTTCTTTTTAAAGAGGGATTTAGTTGCTCCATACCAACTCAACTTCCTTGCTTTTTTACCTGTTGTTAGTATTTTATCTTGCCTAAATGCATTGCACTCAATTAATTTGTCATATTTTATACAGAAATTTATCAGTTGAGCCAGAAAATAGGAACTTTGAGTCTTCACAATATAGTGGGCAAGCCTTTAAGATCCCAAGCTCAAGTAAAAAATACCTGTCCTAAATGACACATTGACTGCTAGATGGTGAAGAGGGGAAGTCACTTTTTCTTCTATATATTTCTGCATTATTTAATTTATCTATTTTAAAATAATTTAAAATAGTGGTAGATTCACAGAATTTGCAATATATATATATACAGAAAGGTCTTTTGTGCCCTTTATTCAGTTTTTTAGTACAATATCAAAACCAGGAAATTCACATTGGTACAGTCCACAAAGCTTATACAGATTTCACCAGTTTTACATAAATGTGTGTGTATAGTTCTATGCAGTTTTATCACATGTAAATTTGTATGACCACCACTTCTATCAAGATACAGAACTAATCTATTACCACAAGACTCCCTTGTGCTACTCCCTTATAGTTCAGTTTATTTTTTACAATTAGCATGTATTGAGGCATTGCTTGTGTCATTAAAAATTGATAAAATAATCACCACTCAACAAGAAAGAAATAAAATATGTTAGACAGCAAAGAAGAAAGTTTTCTTGTATTTTTCTACTAGTTTGGAAAGGAAAGACAGTAAAGAGTGAGTGAGGAAGAACCTCTTGGACAGATAAATGTAATAAAAACAAAACTGCAGAATTTTTATTGATACAAATATTTGTACATATTTATGGAGTTCATGTAATATTACATGCATAGACCTTGTAATGATTAATTCAGGGTATTTGGGATGTCTATCACCAGAGTATTTACCATTTCTATGTATTGGGAACATTTCAGGTTGTCTCTTCTAGTTATTTTGAAGTATGCAGTATACTGTTGTTGACTTTAGTGACCCTACGCTGCTAGCAAACATTGGTACAATCCACAGAGCTTATACAGATTTCACCAGTTTTACATAAATTTATTCCTTATTCCTTCTAACTAATGGGTATGTTTGTGCCCATTCACCGACCTTTCTTTATCCCTGCCCCTATCCACATACCCTTCCCAGCCTCTGGTCTTTATCGCTGTATTCTCTACCTCCATGAGATCAACTGTTTTAGCTCCCACCTTGTGATCAAAAAAGTGATATTTGTCTTTCTGTGCCTGACTTATATCACTTAGCATCATGACTTCCAGTTCCATTTATTGCTGCAAATAACATGATTTCATTCTTTCTTTATGGTATTCTATTGTGTATATATACCACATTTTCTTTATCCATTCATTCACTTATGGGCATTTAGGTTGATTCCATAGCCTTGCTATTGTGAATAGTGATGTAATAAACATGTGAGTGCAGATATTCTTTTTATATAATAATTTTTCTTCCTTTGAATAGATACCAAGTAGTGGAATTGCTGAATCAAATGATAATTCTACTTTCAGGAAATCTCCATACTGGTTTCCATAGTGGCTGTACTAGTTTACATTCCCACCAACAGTGTATAAGAACTCTTTTTTTCTCCAAACCCTTATCAGCACCTATTATTTTTTTCTCTTTTTAATAAAAACCACTTTAACAGGAGTAAGATGACATCTCATTGTGGTTTTGGTTTGCATTTTCCTGATGTTTAGTGATGCTGAGCATTTTTTCATATACCTGTTGGCCATTTGTGTGTCTTCTTTTGAGAAATATCTATTCGTGTCCTTTGCCCACTTTTTAAGGGGATTATTTGTTTTTGTATTCCCTGTTGAGATGTTTGATTTCCTTGCATTTTCTGGATATTAGTCCCTTGTCAGGTGAATATTTGAAAATATTTTCTCTCCTCTGACAGGTTGTCTCTCCACTCTGTTGATTATTTCTTTTGCTGTAAGGAAGTTTTTTTTCTTTAATATAGTCCCATTTGTCTATTTTTGTTTTTGAGGTAAGACCATAAAATCTTTGTCTAGACTAACGTCCTGAAGTGTTTCCTCCTATGTTTTTTTTTTTTCTAGCAGTTTCATAGTTCTGGGTCTTATGTTTAATTTTTAATCACATTTTGAGTTGATTTTTATATATGATGAGAGATAGAGGTCCAATTTTATTTTTCTGCATATAAATATCCAGTTTTCCCAGCACCATTTATTGAAGAGGCTGTCCTTTCTCCAATGTGTATTCTTTACAACTTTGTAGAAAATCAGTTGGCTGTACATATGTGGATTAATTTCTGGGTTCTTTATTCTATTCCATTAGTCTACGCATTTGTTTTTATACCATGCGACTTTGGTTACTATAGCCTTGTAATATGTTTTGAAGTCAGGTAATGTGATGTCTCCAGCTTTGTTATTTTTTTTCTCAGGATTGCTTAGGCTATTTGGACTCTTTTTTGGTTCCATATTAATTTTAGGATTTTTCTTCTATTTCTGTGAAAAATGACATTGGTACTTTGTAGCGATTGCATTAAATATGTAGATTGCTTTGGGTTTATAGTCATTTTAATGATATAGTTCTTTCACTTCTGGCACCCTTAAGTATTTCTAACAGGACTACTCTAGTGGTAATGAATTTAATCAGCTTTTGTGTTTCTGGGAAAGATTTTATTTCTTCTTCATTTATGAAAGATAACTGTGCTGGGTATATTACCCTTGGCTGGCAGGATTTGTTTTTTCTTTCAGTGTTTTGGATATGTCAACCCATTCTCTTCTGGCCTATAAGTTTTTTGCTGAGAAATCCACTGTTAGTCTGATGGAGGTTCCCTTACAAGTGACTAGATGCTTTTCTCTTGCTGTCTTTAGAGTCTCTCTTCGTCTTTAACTTTTGACAGTTTGACTATAATGTGCAATGGAGAAGACATTTTGGGATTGTATCTATTTGGGGATCTGTGAGCTTTCTGTATCTAAATCTCTTGCTAGACTTAGGAACTTTTCAGCATTATTTCATTAAATAGATTTTCTTACACTTTCATTTTCTTTTCTGCTTCTAGAATACTGAAAATTTGAATATTTTACTGGTTTATGGTGTCCTATATGCTACTTAGATTTCTTTTATTATTTTTTAAACTGTTGTCTGCCAGAGTTATTTCAATAGATATGTCTTTAAGTTCTAAAAGTCTTTCTTCTTCTTGACCTAGTCTATTGTTGAAGCTTTTGAATATATTTTGTATTTCATTTGATGAATTCTTCAATTCTAGAATGTTTGTTTGGTTCTTTTATTTATTGTATCTGTTTCTTTGGAAAATTTCTCATTCAAATCTTGAATTTTTTTCACATTTCTTTGTAATTTTTTCCTCTCTTCTCTTGTACCTCACTAAGATGCTTTGATGTTGTTTTGAGTATTTATCCAGGATTTTATAACCTCCTTTTTAAAAAAAATTTCTTTATTATTATATTTTTCTTTTTTATAATCAATATTTTTTATTATGATATTGTGGGGTACAGTTAAGAGTTAGGTATACAGATATGCTTCGTTCAGGCACCCTTGTTGATAAGAGGTGTCTCCCTGTCCCCAGACAGATATTTACTACTGTTAATCCCATCTCCCTTCCTTCCCCCATAGTTTCCCACTACTGTCAGTCATTTTCTTATAGTATTACAAGGGATGTTCAAGGTCCACTATATGAGTGAGAACATGTGATACTCAGATCTTTGTTTCTGTGAAAGGTCACTCAGTATTATAGACTCTAGTTCCATCCAGGTTGCTGCAAAATTCATGATTTTGTTCTTTTTTATGGCTGTATAGTATTCCATCGTGTATATGTACCACATTTTTTTAGTCCAGTCCTCTTTTGATGGACAGCATGGTTGCTTCCAGTTTCTTGCTATTGTGAACAATGCTGCGATAAACATACGTGTGCAGGTATCTTTTTTATGGAGTGATTTGAGTTTTCAGGGTATATTCCCAGTCATATGAGAGGTTGATATTTAGAGCTTTTAGGAATCGCCACACTGCTTTCCACAGAGGTTGCTAGTTTACACTCCCACCAACAGTGTAGAAGTGTTCCCTTTTCACCACACCCTCTCCAGCAACTGTTATTTTTTGAGTTGTTGATAATTGCCATTCTGACTAGAGTTAGGTGGTATCTCAGTGTGGTTTTGATTTGCATCTCCCTGATGATTAGTGAGGTTGAACATTTCTTCATGTGTCTGTTGGCTGCTCAGATGTCTTCCTTTGTGAAGTGTCTGTTCATATCTTTTGCCCATTTTATAATGGGGTTGTTTGTTTTTTTCTTTTCAGCACGTTTGAGTTCCTTGTAGATCCAAGATGTTAAGCCTTTGTCAGACCTGGAGTTGGCAAATACTTTTTCCCAGTGTGTAGGCTGTCTCCTTGCTCTCTTGATGGTTTCTTTGGCTTTGCAGAAGTTTGTCAGTTTAATGAGGTCCTACTTGTCTATCTTCTCTCTTATTGCCTGTAGGTTTCGGGTTTTGTTCAAGAATTGGATGCCAGTTCCAATTTCCATGGGTATGTCCTTCATTTTCTGAGGTTCTTATGGTTTGAGGTTTTACATTTCGATCTCTGATCCATCTGGAGTTAATTTTTGTGTATGGGGATAGATACACACTGTTTCACTCTTCTGCATGTGGTCAGCCCGTTTTCCCAGCACCATTTACTGAATAGGTTCTCCTCTCCCCAGTGGTAGATGGTGGAGGCTTTGTCGAAGATGAGTTGGTTGAGAAATTGAGGTTTTGCTTTTGGAATCTCGATTCTGTTCCATTGATGCCTGTTCTTATACCAATACCAAGCTGTTTTGATGATTGTAGCTTTATAGTAAAGTTTGAAGTCTGCTAATGTGATACCACGTGCTTGGTTTTTTTGGTTTGTTTGTTTTTTGCTGAGGATTGTTCTGGCTATTTTTGG
This sequence comes from Carlito syrichta, assembly GCF_000164805.1. Taxonomy (NCBI): domain Eukaryota; kingdom Metazoa; phylum Chordata; class Mammalia; order Primates; family Tarsiidae; genus Carlito; species Carlito syrichta. The sequence continues at coordinate 19,720 of NW_007247320.1, read as the reverse complement.
TCATTTGTTTTTCCATATGAATTCCTGTGTTGTTTTTTTCTAGGTCTGTGAAGAATGTTGCTGGTAATTTGATGGGTATTGCATTAAATCTGTAGATTGCCTTAGGTAAGATGGACATCTTCACAATGTTGATTCTTCTAATCCATGAGCATGGGATATTTTTCCACTTGTTTGTGTCATCTTTGATTTCTTTGAGCAGTGTTTTGTAATTTTCATTGTAAAGGTCTTTCACATCTCTGGTTAGGAAGACACCAAGGTATTTCATTTTTTTGTGGCTATTGTGAATGGAATTGCGGTTTTTATTTGGGTTTCTGTTCATTTCTTATTGGTGTAAAGAAATGCGATTGTCTTTTGCACATTTATTTTATTTCCTGAGACTTTGCCAAAGGCCTTTATCAGTGTAAGGAGGTTTTTGACAGATTCTCTTGGGTTTTCAAGGTACACGATCATGTCATCTGCACAGAGAGATAACTTGACTTCCTCTTTTCCTATTTGGATACCTCTGATTGCCTTCTCTTCTCTGATTACTCTAGCAGGACTTCCAATACTATATTGAATAGGAGGGGTGAGAGTGGGCATCCTTGTCTTGTTCCAGTTTTCGGGGAAATGGTTCAAATTTTTGTCCATTTAGGAGTATGCTGACTGTGGGTTTCTTGTAGATGTCTTTTACTATTTTGAGGTATGTTCCCCGTATGCCTAGATGTTCAAGGGCTTTTATCAAGAAGTGGTGCTGGATTTTATCAAAAGCTT
>NW_007247320.1:17739-18430 GCF_000164805.1 Carlito syrichta | reverse complement strand
TTTTTTTCTCATTTTTTTTGGTCAGTCTAGCTAGGGGATCATCGATCTTGTTTATCCTTTTGAAGAACCAGCTTTTTGTTTCATTGATTTTTTTTGTATTATCTTTTTGTGTTCTATGTCCTGGATTTGGGTTTTTATTTCGGTGATCTGGATTCATCTGCTGAAATTAGGGTTTTTGTGTTCTTGCTTTTCCAGCTCCTTAGGTGGCTTGTTATGCTGTTAATTTGTGATCCGCCCATTTTCTTCATGTGCATTTGTAGGGATATAAATTCCCCTCTCACTACAGCTTTCATGGCATCCCAGAGATTTTGGTAAGATGTTTCTTCATTTTCTTTGGTTTCCAGGTATCTTTTAATCTCTGTTTTGATTTCATCATTGACTCAGGAGTTGTTTAGCATCATGCTGTTTAGTGTCCATGTCTTTGTGGGTTTTGAGGGGATCTTGTTGGTGTTAATGTTTATTTTTATTCCACTGTGGTCCAAGAAGGTGCATGGTAAATTTTCAGTCCTTTTAAATTTGCTCATGCTTGATTTATGACCAAGTATGTGGCCGACCTTAGAATACATTCCATGCGGTGATGAGTAAAATGTGTATTATGTGGTCTTTGGATGGAGTGTTCTGTAGGTATCAATTAAGTTCATTTGGTCAAGAGTCACATTGAGGTTCTGGATCTCATTGCTGATTTTTTGTC
>NW_007247320.1:658-17363 GCF_000164805.1 Carlito syrichta | reverse complement strand
CTTTTCAGTGGTGTGTTTAGTCCATTCACATTCAGGCTAATTATTGAAATGTAAGAGTTCGTCCCTATCATAGAGTTCTTATAGAGTTGCTGTTCTTTCACTTGGTTTTTTGTCTTTCTTTTGGTTTTGGGGTTGGTTTATGTGTATTTTATTCTTTTTCCTATACTCTTGTGAAGAGTATTGTTCTTTTTTCCTTTTCTTCTGTGTTTAGTACTTTCTTAAGTGTTTCCTGTAGAGGTGGTTTGGTGGCAGCGTAAGTTCTTAGGGATTGGATGTCTGGGAAAGATTTCAATTCTCCCTTGCTGATGAAGCTTAACTTGGCTGGGTACATTATTCTTGGTTGAAATTGTTTGTCTTTTAGGACTTTGGAGATAGGGCTCCAAGCTCTCCTAGCCTGCAGGTTTCTGTAGATAAATCTGCTGCTATTCTAATTGATCTTCCATGGTAGGTGACCTGGCCTTTTTCTCTTGCTGCCTTTGGGATTTTTTTCTTTTATGCCTACTTTGTTTAGGTGAGTTATTATGTGTCTAGTAGTTGGTATTCTCGTTTGTTTACTTGCAGGGGTTCTCTGAATCTCTTGTGTTTGAATTTTGGCATCACTGATTAGATAAAGGAAGTTTTCTTGAGTGGTCTCATGGAAAGTTTGTTCCAGTGTGTTCTCTGTCTCTCTTTCTGCCTCAGGAAGACCAATTACTCTTAGGTTCGGTCTCTTGAAGTAATCGCTCATCTCTTGAAGGTTTTGTTCTGTCTTTTTTGAGCTTGTTTTTTGTGTTTTTAAGAGTTTGGGTTAGTTCTATATTTTGGTCCTCAAGCTCTGAAATTCTCTCTTCTGCTTGGGTAATTCTGCTTTCCATGCTTATCAGTTTGTTATTTATTTCATTCACAGTATTCTTTATTACTGTTATCTCAGATATAAGCTCCTTCCTAGTTTCTTCTTGTGTCTCCTCAATTCTTTTTAATCTCTCCATTAATGTCTTGATATCTAGGTTTGTAGTTTGAGATCAGTCATTCTGAGGGCTCTTCATTATTTGCATTCCAAATCAGTTTTCTCAGTGTCTGCCCTCCCAGGGTTCTGGGAGAGACCCATATTCTTCTTTTGGTTTTTCTTCATTTGTGTAGATTTTTCTCTCTCTCCCCTTTTCCCTCCCCTTCTTTAATTCTGTTTTTAAGGGAAGGTGGGGTTGCTTTTATTTTGCTTGTGCAATCTCCTGTTCTTCCTTATGAGGGTCCTCTGGCTTTGTTCACTTTGGAGGATGGAGTGTGGACTGCAGGCTGTACTTTTTGCAGTTTTGAGGTTTAATTGATGGGGAAGCTGTGATTCAGAATCTATATTCTGATTCCAGCATCCACCAACAGGTGTATGAGCACACTGGAACCTATTTCCCACTGCCTTACAATCTGTCTGTGCAGCAGTATGTAGTTTTGGTCCCTGGATCAAAAGGAGGTACAAAAGAGGAAAATAATGGAGGAAGTGGGGGTCAGTAGGAAGTTAGAAAGAGAATGGTGAGAGGGAAAACAGACATACATATCAACTAGCAGGTGAAAAAGAGACACAAGTCCAGAGTGAAGTGAAAAAATCACGCAAGAAAAATTCCCTAAAGAATATTGGTAGCTACACAGAGACAGACTAATAAAATCATGAAACAGATAGTGTAAGTCAGAAAGCAAACAAAAGTGAGCAAAACCAACAGTCAAAATGATAAAATCAAAAGTCAAAATAAGAGATCAGACTAGCTCTGGAATCTTTCCTGAGTGTCTAAAGTCTCTTCAGCTCTGATCTCCAGCCTCTCCCCTTTGTTTTCGTTGCAGGTAGCTAGATTTACTCACAGTTTGGATTTGTTTTTTTAGCCTGCTGCCTGGGAGGTCTGCATCACTTAGTTGCCTTTGTCTGATTCAGCGTAGGGGAGGGGCTTTGTGTCTTGTTTAGCCACGTTACCTAAGAACTGAGGTGGAGGCTGCTGATAGGTGGGTGGGGCAATGCAAATCTCTGCCTGGAGAATGACCGAGGTGGCAGCTTCACTTTTGCAGATCTTTTCTCCACTCATCTGGGTCCCTGTTTGATCCACTATGGTGGACTGTGGTGGTGTGGGAAGCACCAGGAATCAGCTGCACAGCTGGGCACTGGATCCAGGGTGCCACCAGCAGGCTGGGGTACAGGAGGGGGTCGGGAGTTCCCTGCTCTGGAGCTGGGAGCCTCTGATCAGCACCTTACGCAAGCTTTGGGTTCTGTTCCCTTACACAAGCTTGGGATTGTGCGCTGAGTGCCTCAGCCAGGGTGTGCCCAGAGCTCCAGAGCTCCAAAGCTCCAAAGGACAGGCAGTAAACAGCAAGAGTGGCCCTTGGCCCCTCACAGGGTACTTCAGCCAGAAATGGGACCAGTATCTCTGAGGGGCGGGCGCCCAGAGTCTCCCTGGGTGACCAGCGGCTTGGTGCTGGGTGCTGGATGAGACAATGTAGCCAGAGAGGGAGCCAAGACCCGAGACTCCTGTGCAGGCAGGAGTCATGTATAGTGGAGCAGCAGTAGCCAGGGGCCACAATATCCAGCCTTGCGTGGGAACAAAGGGCCCCGGCCTTGGACCAGTGCAGCTGGCAGTGGGCAGGGGATGGGGAAGAAAAATAAGAGTCTTTTTGGGAACTCACGTTCAGAGAATCTCACAAGTCCACCTATGCTGTCGCCATCTTACCGGAACTCCTCATAACCTTCTTTTTGATTGGAATATGTTGTTAGGGAACTATTGTGTTCTTTTGGGAGTGTCATATTTCTTTGTTTTTTCATGTTCCCTTTGTCCTTACATTGATACCTGTGCATCTGGTGTCATGGTTACTTCTTTTGATTTTTAAAATTTTCTTTTGTAGAAGAGAATTTTTTCCTGAAGATGTGTCTATGATGTTGCTTGGGAAGGGCACTTTGACTTTGAGTCTGTGTACATGCAATAGTGCAGTTTCTATATGATTTCTTCTGCTGAAAACAGTATACGTGGTATCTGGGATTTCCTCCATGGCTTAGGATACGGTTTTTAGTGGAGACTATGGTGAAGTTTTGCTATGCTTCAGGATGCCAGGTGGCCTTGTCCTCATGTCCCAATGGTGGCAGTTGTGGACCGAATGTGCCTGTTCTTGGACCCAAGGGTGGAGTATCCTGATCCCAGTGGTAGTGTGTCCAGGTAGGCTGATTCTTTGTCCTCTAAGCAACTTGCTTGGGTGCCAGACTGGCAGTGGTGGGCCAGGAAGGTTGATGAGTTCATAGGTTCCTGGGCAGCAAGTGTGATGTAGACAATGACAGCAGCATTAGTGGGACTAGCCTCTGAGTTTCAAGTGATCCACCCTGATGTTGGTACTGACTGTGACATGCTGGGTGGGCCAGTCCTCAGGCCCACAGGTAGCATGTGCAGATAAGTGCCCACTATGGTGACAACAGCAGGTTGGATTGACACAACCTCATGTCCCCAGGCAGAGTGTTCAGGTGCCACTGGTAGTCAGCTGGCTAGGTGGTCCTCAGGCCCACTGATGGATGGCATGCTTGGGCATTGAGAAGGAAGAGCCAGGTCAGACAGATCTGTCCTCAGGCCTCTTGCTGGCTGTTATAGGCATGGGCAGGATGATCACCAGGCTCAAGGTAGAATGCTTGGGTAGGGGGGTGGCAGTGGCTGTGCTGCAGCCCTGATACTGGAGAAGGCAGGGTTGTTTTCATTGGCAGGAGCTATATACAGATGGCTAGGGAGCATACACTTTGTGCTTTAGCCCTGGCTGTGGCAGCCTGTAGTGGCTGATGCTGTGGGCAAGGGAGTTTACCTCATGGTGTTAAAATGTGCAGCAGCTTTATTGCTAGAGGCATTGGGGTTTTTGCCAATGACTTGTTCTTTACTCCTGGAGCCAGCTGTGGCATTGGTTAAGGAAGGGGAATTTCAGTGCAGCCCTAGAGATGTGCAGATGTAGAGTTTGTTGTGTTCTAGGACAGGATACAGTCTGGGGGGATGCTGTGCTTTGCTATAGCTGCTTCAGGTTTAGAAGGTGTGTAGAACCCAGTGTGATCTCACTCTCTGGAGCAATGCCTTCTCACAGTCTCCAGGAAGGTCCCTCTGTTAGTCTCAAGGTTCATAAGGATCTAAGGGCTTTTTCTCCATGGCTAGGATGCAGGAGTCTACAGTGGAAATGTGGACCACTGGAGTCCTTACCCCTTCTCTGCATTGGAGGGCCTCTCCAGGCTCCTAACTGATTGTGGCCAAGCAGACTGCCTTGTTTCCCTCTTCTTCCTTGTTTTAGGTGTTTCCTAACATTTCTCTGTTGGATTCCAGTGTTGTCTTAGATGATACAGAGTTGGGGGACCTAAAAAACCAGAATTATCTTTTGGAGTGCAGTCCCTTGTAGTACAGGATTCCCCAGCTGGGTAAGTGTTCTAGGAACCCATCGGCATCAGTGTACCAGCTAGTGTTGTGAAAGGCTGTGTTTGGCTTCAGTGAATTTTGTTTTTTTTGGAGAGTCTTTCAACGTGTTTGCTCATTTCATGAAGGGTGATTTACAAGTGCACCTGCCCACACCACATTGAGTGTTCAGCAGTTTTTGACCAAAAACGGCATGACCCTCATGCCTCACCCTCCCTCTCACCGCAAGCGACTTTTTTTTGTCTCCCTGGTTGAAAAAAGTTCTAAAAGGGAAACATTTGGCTGATGTGTAAGAGGTGAAACAAAAAAAGCAGAAGCACTAAAAGGCATCAAAATTGATGAGTTCAAAAACTATTTTGAGCAATGAAAAAAGCACCTCGATAGGTATATTGCATCAAATGGAGAGTGCTTTGAAGGCAACTGAAGTTTAAACATGTAAGAATAAATACACAATTTTTTAATAAATGAACTCCGGTTTGGGGGGCCTCCCTCATATATTTGATGTGGGATTATCTACTTGCTATTTTGGTTCTTCCTTATGGAGGAGATGAGTACCAGATGCCTCTAGTCAGCCATCTTGAAGTCCTTCAAGAATTTTATTTCTACCTTTTATGTCTTTTTCCTACTTCTTCATGCTTATTTTACTTTTCATGTGAAAGGGTGAAGCAGTGGATTTGTGGAACCACAAGAGGGAGACATTCTCCTATGTATGTGTGTATTCTGTATTAATTTTCTTTTTTAAAAAAATTTTTATTCTAGATTCAAGGGGTACATGTGCAGGTTTGTTACATGGGTATATTGCATGATAGTGAGGTTTGGGCTTTTATTAAGCCTGTTACCCAAATGGTATACAAAAATTGACAAGTTTTAATTAAACTAAAGAGCTTCTGCATAGCAAAAGATACTATCAATAGAGTAAAAAACATAACCTACAGGATGGGAGAAAAATATTTGCAAAGTATGCATTTGACAAAGGCCTAATATCCAGAATCTCTAAAGAACTTAAACAAATCAACAGGGAAAAAAAACTCCATTAAAAAATGGGCAAAGGATATGAGCAGACACTTCTCAAGAGAAGACATACAAGTGGCAAATAAACATTTTTTAAAAGTTCAACATCACTAATCAGAAATGCAAATCAAAACTATGATGAGATGCCATCTCACACCAGTCAGAATGTCTTTTATTAATAAGTAAAAAAAAACAGATGTTGGCAAGATTTTGAGAAAAGGGAACACTCATGTACTGTTGGTGAGAGTATAAGTTAGTTCAGCACCTGTATTCATTTTCTGTGGAGTTTTTGGTTGCCTCCTTAATAAAATTTTCACCCATTGAAATAAGTGAAATCAAATTTCATAGTTCTGTCTGTAGCATCCCTATCCTTCAGTATTAACAGTGTGAACTCTATTAACTTAAGCATCAGTAATGGGCAATTTGAAACTTCCCTGAGAACTTGTGCTTATGATGTTCTGAAAATGAATGTAAAGCAGTCAGTTTGATTTCCCATAGTTATTTCCTTGAAAGAAGCAGAGATTCAATTTTGAAGTTATACAGTGAGAGATAATCCAGTAAGTGTTTGCTTAAAACATGTTTCAGTTATCAGTAAGCTTAAATGAATGCATCAGCTTCGACATCTGTTGAACAGATATCCTCTTCCTCCTCCACTCCTCCCTGCACTCATCTCTCAGGGCTTGTGTAAGCCTTAGTGAAATACCATATGTAAAGAGTTAGGAGTGTCCCAGGAGAAAATACTATGCCAACAGAGCATTTATATCATAATCAGTCCCTGTTGTTTGGTCTGAAAATTGTACTGACAGGCAATGGTCTTTTCTATACTAGACTTTTCAAAAAACCATGACTCAAAGTTTTATATGTTTGTATTTTTTCCAGAAGCATAGGATTGGCCAAAGTGCCTAGTGGGAATACACTAATGAGATCTTATCATGGCAAACAGGAAGACAATATAGGTTGACATGAAAATTAGAGGAAAAGGTTTTGTGAAAAGAGAAGAAAATAGGGCTCTGGAATTTTCACTGGACTAGCTTAGAAAATATTTAAAAAGAAAGACTTGAAGCACTAAGGACTGAGACAGTCTCTCCTGATTACAGTCAATCTTTGTTATATGACTTTAAGATGTCCAGATATCTTGTTTTCTCACTATTGCATTCTTAGCATACATTCTCATCATTGTATAAGATGAATGCAGCTACTGCTTAGAGCAGTGTCTATTTCATAGTTGGCTCTCAATAAATACTTGATGGGCTGGGCTTGGTGGCTCAGCCTGTAATCCCGCACTTTGGGAGGCCGAGGTGAGTGGATTGCCTGAGCCCGCGGGTTCAAGACCCGCCTAGGCAACTTGGCGAGACCTCATCTCTACAATAAATCAAAAATCAGCCGGGCGTGATAGCGTGCACCTGTAATTCCAACTACTTGGAAGGCTGAGGCGGAAGGATCGCCGGAGTCCAGCGGGTCGAGGCTGTGGTGGCCAGGAGCAGCCACTATACTCCAGTCTGGGTGACGGAGTGAAACTCCAACTGAAAACAAAAAAACAAAAAGCAAAATACTTGATGAATGAATAAATGAACTTGTGCGTAGTTAGCTACAGTCATGTTCCTGCTCTTTCTTATTCTCCATTCACTCTTATCAAATGCATCATTGAGAAGGGAAATAATAATATAAAGGAAATAAAACTGTTCTTGGGAATTAGGAGAGCTGGGGCTTTTGCTGCAAAAAAAAAGGTATTTTTTTAAAATGTATTTTATTTTAAAGATGTGGGGTACAATTCAGGATTAGGTATACAAACAGTCATCATACAGGGAAAGTTTGGGCCTACCTTTGGTCCCCACTTTCCTGGTTTGAGATCAAGTACACTTATTAATGTTATGTGCCCCCTCTTTCCCCTGGCAGTTTCTAGCTACTGCCAATCCCTTTCTTATAGTATCATAGTAAATGTTCAGGGTCCACTTATGAGTGAGAACATGTGGTACTCAGTTCTTTGTTTCTGTGATAAATCACTAAGTATTGAAGACTCTAAAGCCATCCAAGTTGCTGCAAAGGCCATAATTTTGTTTTTCTAAATGGCTGTGTAATACTCCATCGTGTATATGTACCACATTTTTTAAATCCAGTCCAGTTTCGATGGGCAGCACAGTTGTTTCCATGTTTTTGCTAATATGAATAGTGTGGCAATAAACATGTGTGTGCAGATATCTTTTTTGTAAAGTGATTTAAGTTCCCAGAAGGGGGATTGCCGGATCATATGGAAAGTCAATGTCTAGTTCTTTTAGGAATCGCCACACTGTTTTCCTTAGAGGTTGAACTAGTTTGCATTCCCACCAACAGTGTAGAAGTGTTCTGCATCCTCTCCAGCATCTGTTGTTTTTTGTTTTATTAATGATGGCCATTCTTATTGGAGTTGGGTGCTATGTCAATGTGGTTTGGATTTGCATTTCTCTGATGATTGTGAGGCTATTTTTTCATATGTCTATTGGCTGCTGATTTGTCTTCTTTTGAGAAGTGTCTATTCATGTCTTTTACTCACTTTTTAATGGAGTTGTTTGTTTTTTTCCTTTCAGCACGTTTGAGTTCCTTGTATATCCTGGATGTTAGGTCTTTGTCAGATATACTGTGAGCAAATATTTTTTTCTCATTTTGTGAGCAGTCTTCCCATTCCCTTGATGGTTTCTTTTGCTTTGCAGAAGCTTTTCAGTTTGATGAGGTCCCTCTTATGGCATGGGCTTTTGGTGTTTTGATCAGGAATTGGTTGCTTATTCCAATTTCCATAAGGGTGTTTCCTGCATTTTCTAAGATTCTTAAAGTTTTGGGTTTAACATTTAGGTCTTTGATCCATTTGGAGTAGATTTTTATGTATGGTGATAGGTAGGGTTCCTATTTCATTCTTCTGCACGTGGTCATTTCCAGCACCATTTACTGAGTAGAGGAGAACTGTTTTTTAAGTGCTGAAATCTCCCATTAGCAGTTGTTTGTCCTCTCTGTAATTCATTTGAGAGGCAGGGATTCGACACTTGGAGATTCCGGTTGGAAGGTCAGGGTAGACCTATGTTTTAAGAATACATGATTCTGACATGCAGACAGAACTTGCTCTGTAGGCCCAATTCTAACCTTAGGCAAGAGTGATTTAATAAGTTCCAAACTAGAATTTATTGAAAGTATTGTGAAAATTTTCATGTTAAAAATCTCTTTGAAAGATTTTATTTTATGATGACCTAGTGTAATAGTTCAGGTGTATCTTTAAGGCAGTTTGCTTGCTGATCCTGCTCTAAAATGTATCCCACCTGTAGTAAATGGGCTCCTGCATTTTGTTTTCTTTCTTTTTTTTTTTTTTTTTTAGATTCGGGGGGTACACATGCATGTTCCTTACATGGGCATATTGTGTGGTGGTGGGGATTGGGTCTCAGGTGGCCTGTTCCTCATATAGTGAACATTGTACCCCATAGGTAATTTAGGAGCCTTAACTTCCCTCCCTACCTCCCCCATTGGTGTTTTCAGTATCTATTATTTCCATCTTTGTGACCATTTAGCACCCACATATGATGAGAAAATGCATGTAGTGTTTGGTTTTCTATTTTGAGTCAGTTTACTTAGGATAATGATCTCTGGCTCCATCCATGTTGCTGCAAAGGACATGATTTCATTCCTTTTTATGACTGCGTAGTATTCCATGGTGTATATATATATGCCACATTTTCTTTATCCAGTCAATTGTCAGTGGGCACTTAGGTTCCTGCCTTTATTTGAGAAGAAAATCTTCTCCACTTATTCATCCCCCCCTCATTTCTCCTCCCTAATAAGGTAGAAGCAGAAACGAGACATGACCTTAAAGAAGAAGTCTAGATCTCAATTTGGTAAAAAAGATAGACAACAATTGGTTCATAATTCCTATGGGGGAGTCTTTATTGTTTTTAATAAACGTGTATGTGTGTTTGTGTGTGTGTGTGTGTGTGTGTGTGTGTGTGTGTGTGTGTGTGTGTGATCATATCATACATTCTTTTTTCCATTTTAGTGTTTTCTTTTACATTTGTTTGCTTGGTTTGATTTCACATTCCTACTCTTCCCAACATTGCTCCCCACCCAAGAATCTATGTGACAAAATACTATGTATTCTTTCATGTTTTCTTCATGATCTTACAGCCATATACAAACAACTATACATTTGATTATAAGTTCAAAAAATGTGAACATAGTAAACACATTTTCTGTCTCTTGCTTTTCTTTTTTTTTTTTTTTTTGAGTTGGAGTCTCACTCTGTCGCCCAGACTGGAGTGCAGTGGCCGCTCCCGGCCACCGCAGCCTCCACCTGCTGGGCTCCGGCGATCCTTCTGCCTCAGCCTTCCGAGTAGCCGGAATTACAGGCAGGCACTACCACGCCCGGCTGATTTTTTGATTTATTGTAGAGATGAGGTCTCGCTGCCCAGGCGGGTCTCGAACCCACGGGCTCAGGCAATCCACTCACCTCAGCCTCCCAAAGGCACGGGATTACAGGCTGAGCCACTGAGCCCCGCTTTGTCTCTTGCTTTTCTAACTCAATACCACATCAAATTTTTTTCCCAGTCACCTGGTAGAAATCTCATTTTTAAAATTGTAAATGCATATTATTTGATAATTTGAATATATCATAATTAATTCATTCTCCAATTGATAAGCATTAATTTAGTTTCCAGTTTTATATTTTTCTACTGTGAATAATGTTGAAATAAATGTGTGTGTATGTTTATATTTTTGTACTAATGCTTTTATTTTAATGTGCTAGCTTTCCAGGAGTGAGGTTCATGAGTCAAAGGTGTACGTATTTTAATTTTATTATTTTTTTTTTTTTAATTTTTTGAGTTGGAGTCTCACTCGGTCACCCAGACTGGAGTGCAGTGGCCGCTCCCGGCCACCACAGCCTCGACCTGCTGGACTCCAGCAATCCTTCTGCCTCAGCCTTCCAAGTAGCCGGAATTATAGGCACACGCTACCACGCCCGGCTAATTTTTTTATTTTTTATTGTAGAGATGAGGTCTCGCCTGCTCAGGTGGGTCTCAAACCTGCAGGCTCAGGTAATCCACTCACCTCAGCCTCCCAAAGGCGCGGGATTACAGGCTGAACCACCAAGCCTGGCTCATATTTTAATTTTAATGGTTACTACCATCTGACAAAGTTTTAACATCTAGGATCTACAAAGAACTCACATGAATTTACAGGAAAAAAACACAACTAATCCCATTAAAAAGTGGACAAAGGTCCTGAACAGACACTTCTCAAAAGAAGACATTCAAGCAGCCAACAAACATGAAGAAATGGTCAGCTTCACTAACCGTCAGAGAAATGCAAATGAAAACTACAATGAGATACCACCTCAGACTTGTCAGGCTGGCCATCATTAAGAAGTTAAAAACAGAAATGAAAAACAGATGTTGGTGAGGCTGCAGAGAAAAGGGAATGCTTCTACACTGTTGGTGGGAATGTAAACTAAAAACTGAAAAGCAGTGTGGCATTTTCTTAAATAAATAAAAACTGAGCTACCATATGATCCAGCAGTCCCATTTCTGGAAATACACCTGGAGAAACATAAATTGCTCTACCAAAAAGACACTTGTACACATACATTCATTTCAGAACTATTTGTAATAGCAAAAACATGAAATCAATCCACATGCCCAATGAAAGTGGACTGGACAAATAAAATGTGATACATATACATGATGGAATATTATGCAACCATAAAGAAAAACAAAAGCATGGCCTTTGCAGCAACATGGATGCAGCTGGAGACTATCATTCTAAGTTAACTATTACAGAAACAAAAAACTGAATACTTCATGTTTTCATGATAAGCAGGCCCTAAATATTGTGTACTGCTAAAGGAGAGACAGAGGGAGGGAGTTTAAGGGGAACACAACCACCCATTGGATACCATGTCCATTACCAAGAGGAGAGAGGGCTCGCTAGAAGCCCAAACCTCTCCTGCATGTAATTTACTTGTGTAGCAAATACTCACATGTACCCCACAACACTAAAATAAAAATAAATACATAAATGTATGCTACTAGTTATTTTTTTAAAAGTTATAATTTGCATTTTTACCACCAATATGAGTATCATTTTCTATATAACTCTACCAACAAAAGAGATTATTAATCATATTAATTTTCCCAATATGGAAAAAAGTAATATCTTATTTTTAAAATTTGCATTTTGCTGACAACCAATGAGTTTGTACTTCCTTTTACATATTTTTTAGCCATTTGGATCTATTATTTACTATAAATGGCCTTTGCATGTATTTAGCTCATTTTCCATTGTTTCTTTGTGTCAGAGAATACTACTTGCCTACCAAATACCATATTCTCTTCTTCTTTTGTTATAGCATCTCAAATTTTAGCTAGAATTAAGTGCTTAAATTCTGGACAGTAATCTATGGTGGAAGTGTTATGTGGGACTTCAGATAAGGTTCCTTAAAAGAAGCTAACTTAGGTGACTTACCCCTTTTTCCTTCTGCCTTACTGCTGTTCCCTCTTATTCCTTTGTTCTTTCTGCATCTTAGAAAGAAGATATAATGTCTGGAGTTCCAGCAGCAAGCTTGATGATAAAGTGACCTTGAATATGGAAGTCCCATGCTAGGACAATTGAGCAAAAAGAAAGAGCCTGAATCTTTGATTGCCTAACTCCAGACTTATTTTACAAGAGATGAAATGTCTATTCTGTTTAAACGACTATAAACCTTGATTTTCCATTATGTGTGGCTAAATCTGATTCTGGCTGTTAAACCTGATTATCTTCTTACTGTCAGCTTGTAAGAACTCTTTGTATGTTTAGATATTAACCACTATCTTCATGGTTGTATGCATGTTTATTTATTTAAGAATACTCAACAAATTCTAGAGTTAATGTATTTACCTTCCTCCTGAACAAAATAAAAATCTTCCTTCCTTCTTATATTCTGATTATCCAGTATTTTAACTATATGCTATTTTTAATGAGACAAATTACACATTAGTATTATTGTTTTATATACTTAATGCCTATTTTTATTCATTTTCTCACATATTTACCAATATCTTTAATCATCATTCTTTCTTATATCTCAGATTGCTCACCTAGGATTACATTCCTTTGAACTAAAATAAATGCTTTTGAATTTATTTCATTTATAGTCCTTTGATGACAAACTTTCTCAGTTTAATTTGTCTGAAACGTCTCTACTTTGCCCTCAATCTTGAAAAATAGTTTTGTCTGGGTGTAGAATTCTAGGTTATCAATGATTTTCTCTTGGCACATTGAAAATGTGATTTTATTTTCTGCTGACTTCAGTTATTGTTTTTGAAAAGTCAGCAATCTAACCTTCATTTCATTGTAGGGTTCTATGTTGTCTTTTCTTGCTGCTCTGAAGATTTTCTGTTTGTCTCTGACATTTTGCAGTTTGAAATGTTAGGTGTAGATTTCTTTTTTTTGAGTTGGAGTCTCACTCTGTTGCCCAGACTGGAGTGCAGTGGCCACTCCCGGCCACCACAGCCTCGACCCGCTGGGCTCCGGCAATCCTTCCACCTCAGCCTTCCAAGTAGCCGGAATTATAGGCATGCGCTACCACACCCGGCTGATTTTTTGATTTATTGTAGAGATGAAGTCTCGCTGCCCAGGCGGGTCTCAAACAATCCACTCACCTCAGCCTCCCAAAGGCACGGGATTACAGGCTGAGCCACCGAGCCCGGCTTGTAGATTTCTTTTCATTTATCTTTCTTGGGGTACATTGAGATGACTTGGTATGAGAAATGGTATCTTTCAACAGTTTGGGAAAATTCTCAGCCATTATATCTTTGATATTGCCTTTTTTTTCTCTATTTTCTTATTTTGGAATTTTAATTATTCTTACATTAAATATTTTTACTCTCTCCTTTATGTCCCTTAGACTCTTATATTTTCTATCTTGTTGTCTATCTGAACCCATTTTGAATTTCATCAGACCTAAATGCCAGCACATCAATTCTCTATTCAGCAGTATATAATACCATACAAGCATTAGAAGGAATCAGGTCAATTATGTTGACATGAAGGTAAGTAAAGTCTTTCTAGTCATGACTCAAAATCTAGACAAAAGAAAATAAAATATTTATAAATTTGACTACATAAAAATAAAATTAACTTTTACATGGTAAGAAGCACAATAAACAATGTTAAAAAAAATCTTGGAACATATATCAAGATAAATATCCTCAATAAATAAAGAACTCTAAAAATTCAAGAGACTAAAGGACCAAAGTCATAACAGAAAAATGGACAAAAGGCATGATAAGTCACAAAGAAGTTGTGAAAATTACCTTTAAACATATGAATAGATGTTAAAGCTTGCTCATAAGATAAATGCATATTAGAGCTACAGAAATGTCACTTTTTACCTATCAGATTTGCAAAAATTATGAAGTATTACAACACATTTTGTTGGTGACACTGTGGGAAATTCTTATGCATTGCTAGTGGAATGTAAACTTGTACAATCATTTTGGAGAAAAATACATAGAAGAGTGAATGAATAAACTATGCTACATCTACATAATAGAGTAATCTCCTGTTGTTAAAAAAAAAAGAATAAGGAAAGTCTCTATGAATCAATGTGGAATAATTTACAGAATATATATAGCCAAGTGAGACCTCATCAAACTGAAAAGCTTCTGCAAAGAAAACCATCAAGAGAGTGGGGAGACAGCCCACAGAATGGGAGAAATTATTTACCAACTCTATATCTGACAAAGGCCTAACAAATGATCTACAGGGAACTCAAATTTGCCAAAAGGAAAAAACAGCCCTATTAAAAAGTGGGTAAAAGATATGAATAGACACTTCTCAAAATAAGACATATGAGCACCTAACAGATACATGTTTAAAAGTTCAGCCTCACTGATCATCAAAGAAATGCACATTAAAACCACATTGAGACACCATCCAAGTCCAGTCAAGATGGCCACTATCAATAACTCAAAAAACAACAGATGCTGGAGAGGATGTGGAGAAAAGAAAATGCATCTAAACTATTTATGGGAGTGTAAACTTGTACAGCCTCTGTGGAAAACAGTGTGGCAATTCCTAAAAAAATCTAAAAATCTACCTTCCATATGAACTCAAATCATTTTATAAAAAAGATACCTGCACATACATGTTTATTGAAGCACTACTTACAATAGCAAAAACATGGAACTAACCATGTTGCACATCAAAACTGGACTGGATTTTTTTTAATGTGGTACATATATATAATGGAATACTACACATCCATAAATAAGGACAAAATTATGGACTTCACAGCAACTTGGATGGATTTGGAGTCTATAATACTGAGTGATCTATCGCAGAAACAAAGAGCTGAGTATCACATGTACTCACTCATAAGTAGACCCTGAACATTTATCATACTACTATAAGAAAGGGATTGGCAGTAGTGGGAAACTGCCGGCGCAGGTAGGGGCACATAGCATCAATAAACGTACATGATCTCAAACCAGGTGAAGTGGGAACCAAAGGGAGATCCAAAGTTTACCTGTAAAATGACCACTTATCTACCTAATCCTGACATCTTTAAAATAAATAAATTTTTAAAAATTTTTTTGAAGATAGTACGATACCTATCATGTAAGAAGGGGGAAATGAGAAAATACACATGGTTCAGAGCAGTAAGAAATGAAGTTATCAATTTAATATATATTGTTATATCTTTAAGTTGTTTTATGAAAATTCCATGGTAACCACAAATAAAATACCTATTGGAGATACACAAAAGAAAATGAGATGAGAATGAAGCATCCATCTCTCCCTGGCTCTTCCTCTCCCACTCCCTCTAAAAATATCAGTGAGATCTTGGAGATGTGGGTGGAGCAAGATGGTGGAATAGGACTCTCTCAAGTGATTGTCCTTCCACAGAAACATTTAAATAAATATCTATTTATAAAAATAGCTTCACAAGAGCTAAGAAAACCAGATGAGAGATAGTAGCTGAAAGAGTAAATAAGAGAAATAGGCACAGAAATAAAAAGACACTCTTTAGGTTAGTCTTGTGCTGTTATAACAGAATGCCACAGACTAAATAATTTATAATATACAGAAATAAATTTCAGAGGTTCTGGTAAGATGGCGACGGCATAGGTGGACTTGTGAGATTCTCCGAACATGAGTTCCCAAAAAGACTCTTACTTTTCTTCCCCCATCCCCCAGCCCACCACCAGCCGCACTGGTCTGAGGCCCGGGGACTTTTGGTCCCACGCAGGGCCAGATATTGTGCCCCCGGCTGCTGCTGTTCCACCATACGTGACTCCCACCTGCGTGGGAGTCTCAGGTCTCGGCTCCCTCCCTGGCTACATTGTCTCTCGCCCAGCACCCAGCACCAAGCCGCCGGACACTCAGGGAGGCTCTGGGCGCCCGCCCCTCAGAGACACTGGTCCCATTCCTGGCTGAAGTACCCTGGGGGAGTCCAGGGCCACTCTCACTGCTCACCACCTGCCCTTTGGAGCTTTGGAGCTCTGGAGCTCTGGGCCCACCCTGGCTGAGGCACTCAGCATGTGACCCCAAGCTTGGGGACCCAGACAAGTGGAGAGAAATGGATCTACGAAAGTGAAACTGCCTCAGCCATTCTCCAGGCAGAGATTTCCATTGCCCTGCCCACCTATCAACAACCCCCACCTCGGTTCCTAAGGTAATGTCACTAAACAGGAGACAAAGCCCCACCCCTACACTGATTCAGACAAAAGCAACTACCAGGCAGCAGGCTAAAAAAAAAACAAACCCAAACTGCAAGTAAATCTAGCTGCCTGCAACGAAAAACAAAGGGGAGAGGCTGGAGATCAGAGCTGAAGTGACTTTAGTCTGATCTCTTATTTTAACTTTTGATTTTATCATTTTAACTGTTTGTTTTGATCACTTTTGTTGTTTGCTTTCTGACTTACACTATTTCATGATTTTATTGGTCTGTCTCTGTGTAGCTACCAGTATTCTTTAGGGAATCTTTCTTCTGTGTCTTTTATCACTTCTCTCCGGCCTTGTGTCTCTTTCTCACTTGATAGTTGGTATGTATGTCTGTTTTCCCTCCCGCTCTTCTCTCTTTCTAACTTCCTATTGACCCCCCTTCCTCTATTATTTTCCTCTTTTATACCCCCTTTTAATCTAGGGACCAAACCTACATACAGCTGCACAGACAGATTGTAAGGCAGAGAGAAATAGATTCCAGTGTGCTCATACACCTGTTGGTGGATGCTAGAATCAGCATATAGATTCTGAAGCACAGCTTCCCCCTCAATTAAACCTCAAAACTGCAAAAAGTACAGCCCACAGCCCACACT